>NW_008678489.1:48427-95514 GCF_000695815.1 Acanthisitta chloris
TACCTGTGAGAGGCCACTGTGGCTCTCTTGTACCTGAGGGAATGTGAGGAAGGAACATGGAGAAGACAAATTCCTCTGCACCAGTGGCATACAGTGCCAGGACTGAAATCACAACTCACTGCTTACTGGATCTGCTTAAATCATGGCTATGAATAACCCCCAGCAAACTGTCAAAGCACTTGGCTGATTTTCACTATTAAGGCTGGGAGAGACCAGAGTTGAAATCAACCACATTTATAGAAGAAGAAATCCAAGAATAAAACAATATGTGGTGAGGTGTAAGTACAAAATAGAGCAAAATAATGGTGTAGCACAGGACATAGTGACTGGCTAAATGAATAAAGGAAAGACTGCTGCCCTCACTTGTCCTCCTACAGCATTTCATAACATTCCTGAAGTTTTTTCTTTTCTATCTTGTTTGCCATAATGAACCATATGAAAATTTTTATGCCATTTTAATGTATGATTTTTCAATACTTTGTCTCATAATGAATAACTAAAGCAGAAAAATATATAGATGGCAAAAGCAGGATTTTAGAAAGGAAAATATGTCAACTCACAGATTATGGATCTGATATTAGCATTACAAGCTGCTAGTCTCTGTTATCACATAGATTTTGTGTATAATAAAGGCTTTAAAATCGAAGTAAATAGGATTGTTGTAGTCAACAATGAACTGAGAATTCTACACAAACCAGCAACTCACTTTTGAGGGATACATTTTACCTAAATGTTAAGACATAGCTTAGCAAAACAAAGCACTGAATGCCTCTGAAGCTTCTGAGACCTATTTTTTGGCTGAAAAGGTGTAGTTAACTCCAGACTTGAAGCTAAAGAATTTTAAGAAAACACAGGAGTTCAGGAGAAAAACACCCTTTCCCCTAAAGTAAGAGGTTATTCGGAGTTAGCCGTGATGGACTCTGGAATACCCTTTGCACTAGCAAACTGTTTTGAATTCTTTCAATTAAATGCTGACACATCTGGATTTAGAGTCCAAATTTCCTTCTAGGAGGAGATGTTTTTGTTTATGTTCTATAGAGTGCATGACAAGTTCAGAATGAAGTAAACAGAATAGCAGCTACAGTACATATTTATATTTGCTCTGTCCTAACATGACACTTCATCTTCCAGTTTGAACTTGCATATTGGATTGTTTGACTTAAAGTGGTATAAGTTTCTTCCTTAAACCAACTCTCTTTACAAACTGCCCTTATGGACACGTGTAATGTAGTCCAAGGAAATTAATTCAAGTAGAAGAAACTTTAAACCTAGGCAGAGGTGAGGGTACTCATGGCAGAATGATTGCTCTTGTGCCTTGTATGGTGACATTTGTGTTGCAAGACAATTCACTCAAGCTTTTTATATGGCATTTTGCCCCTCTGACATAACTTTAGACCCAGCATTAATGAAGAAAAGGTCATTTTTGTATGGGAGAAATGTCTCCTGTGACAGATACTATTCGGATACCTATATCTTTCCCATCACTTATCCTTTAATTACATGGTATAAGACTTTTCACAAAGAAATGGTTGTTTGTTACAGGAGGGGACAAGCAGCAAAGGGTTTAAACTGTAGCAAGAAAGAATTGGGTTTGGCATCAGGAAAAAATTTCTAACACTATGGATATTTAAGCACTGTAATAATTTGCTAATGGAGGTTGTTAAACCTCTATCAGTGGAATGTTTTCAGGAGGGGTGAGGAAAACAACTGTCAGAAATGACATGGACTTTGCCAGTTCCTTGGGAAGGGAGATGGACAAATGGGAGATGGTCACTGATGTCCCTTTCCAGCTCTACTTTTCCAGTGATTGTTAAAACAGAGCAGAAAACATTTTACCTGCTTACGGAATTTCATCCAGGTGCAAGTTATGGGTGCTGTTCCTACCACCTTGGCAAACAATTCCACTGCTTCACCTGCACGGACTTTTCTATCTTCTGGGAACTGAGTAATCTGAGGAGGAGCAGCTGATAGAAAACAAAATTTAAAATCGCTCTTTAGGTGACTATACTTTCACTTTTCTTAAAATTCAAACCACATACATCTCTCAGCTCAAATGTTTCAGAGCAGCATTTGAAATCCAGATTAATAGTTACCTGTTTCTGCAATGAAACAATTCTGTGGACATTGCTAATTCTAGTGAAGCAATAACAATCTACCCATCCAAAGTTTGCTCATGCAAGGTGAAGGTACAGACATCCAAAGGACAAAAACATTTAGACCTCCCACCAATTCCAAATATTCAGCTTATGAAATTTTGTGTTGGGTTTTTCAGAAAAACTTCTTTTTTTCCTTTTGCACTTTGTCTTTTTGAGGAAGGTTTCCATCTAACTTCTATCAGTTTGCATGTGCTGAGGGGATCTGTAAACCTGCTCCCTGATGTCATCAACAGCATTCAGAAAACTGAAGACTCAGGATCTGCCTATGAAGGTTCTGGATTCAGTAGCCAGATAACATCATGTGGGACAGAAACATCACAAGACACAAGGAAGGAAACTAAGGTCTTTCTCCATCATGCTAAATTTTTTGGTGAGCTATGAGGGATCTTTGTGTATTACAGTGCTTCTTTTTAACCTTGCAGTCCCATTCATGCTTATATGTTTCAGAATCAGGCATTCCTCCTCCTCCTGCCTCTCACTGCTTGCATATCAATAGATGGCAGAACATCTCCTCTGCTAACAGTGCTGCTTCCTGACTCTCAGCTGTGGTGCTGAGTGTCAGACCCCTGGAAGATGCTAGGGACAGATGCCAGAAATATCATAGGCCAGACAACTCCAAGGTGAAGCCTGTTCTGTTGCTTTATAAGAGCAGCACAATAAAAAAGTATTCTTGTGTGTGTGTATCGGGGGAATAGATTTAAGGACATATTGACAGAAATGGTAACAGTCATGCCCTAATATTAGAGCAACCTCACTGCCAAACGTAGCATACCTTTCCAAAGCACAGCACTACCAGGTGTGAAAAAAGTGCTTTCTTCTTATTTTCAATGTAATTAAAACAAAGTAGGGTTCCTCCCTGCACTAGACTTGCTCTTTGAAAAGTGTTTCTGTTTTGAAAATACCTGAAGGCACATATCTGGTGTAGAAAACAGCTTGAACAGATGAAAAGTCTGACAAAGTTTTAAGACACTGAAAGCAGGTTCCTATACAGGAACTTTCTGTGTAACTTCAAATATAGATAGCTTTGCCTAGGGGACTGCAAACACATGAACAGGCTACCAAAAATGCCAGTGATGAGGTAAAGTAGAATCTATCACCTTCTCTGTGGTAGCTGCTCATGCAGAGGTGACATTCTGTGATACAGTGAAAAATATCTTCCACAGAAGGCAAAGGTGCAGTGTGGATATACAAAAGGGCAATGGTTACACACTACTGAGATTCAGATTAGATATTAGGAAAACATTTTGCACTGATAGGGTGGTCAGACACTGGAATAGGTTGCCTAGGGAGGTGGTGGAGTGTTTAAGAGGTGTCTGGATTTGATGCTGGAGGATATGGTTTAGAGTTTAAGGGTTCCAGCAGAGTGGTAGGCTAATGGTTGGACTTGATCTTAGAGGTCTCCTCCAACTTTGATGATTCTATGATTCTACTGCTGACATTTCATAGGATCTTGCTGTAGTTTATCGAATAGTAACTTCTTTGGCTGCTCATAGTTTAATTCTTAGTGCAGTGTAATGTTATAAACAAGTTTGAAAAGCGACTTAACCACCACTGAATCACATATGCAAACAAATTTAGTAGGCAAACAGCACTACTTGGAAACATGGGTGGCACATGCAACAAATTACCTGCTTTGGGAGGAGTCTTTGGAGCTGGTTTCTTCTTCACAGTTGCTTCACCTAGTTAAAAAAACCCAAACAAATGATATTAATTCAAAGATGAGCTTTGGGAGGTACCAGATTAACCACAAACATCCATAGCAATACTTTGTTGGCACTTGAAAATATAATATGTTCCTCCAGCAAATTAAACTCAAGAATTAAAAATACTTCTGGAAAACACTTTTATTATCCTGAATGATCCTCAGAATAGTCACAGTTGAAACTGAAGCTTTTAAAAGAATCAAAGAAATCTGCTACACATCTCCCACAATCTGTCATACTCCATTCCTTATAGCAGTTTAACTGGTGTGAAAACATCAGGCCAAGATCCATGTCATACTGAATTACAGCTCAGATTTCCAGCACAATCAATGCTGAATGAGCTCAGTTAAAACTAGAGTAGTTAACACCATGTACTGCTTCTCATACCACTTGTGAGCTAGTAAAGAAACAGTGATACACCAACAGTAAACAGCAGTATCATCCCTCTGCCTCATCCTCTTTCCTAAGCAGGGAAAACTTTGTGCTATATTCACAACAGAAAGAGTCATGGCAAAAAAATCTGTCTTAGAACTTGATCTGGACACATATATTTTTGGAAGACAATGTTCTACAAATTGTGAATAATAAGTAGAAGGACACTAGGGAAGAGAGGTAGGTAGGAAATGGCTAAATTACCAGACAAGACGCATAAAAGAAACAAAAGCAGTATATATTTTCAAATATAGCATGCATAATCTACATTATGTTTTACAATACAGAAACATAAACTGGTTCAAAATGTCAAATTCATAGGAGTTAGGTCTAGTGGTAGCTATTAAATGCAACAGTTTGGATGCCTTCAAACCACAGAAATCCAGAAGTGGAAAAGCTCGTTCCTTTTAAAGCACTCTCTTTTTGTCTGCTATCCAAAGCATCCTTGTCAGAGATGGCCTCTGCTGTGAAAGGACATTTCTTATTTCCTTATGCTCAAGTAGGCAGCTTGATTGAAGCAGCCTGGCTTTTGAGATGTCATTGCCTCCAACAGAAGCACTATGTGCTAAGTGCTTTTAAATATCTGGCAGAATATAGATAGGTGCTTAGTGATAGCCATAACAGTCTCAAAAGTTTAGAAATATTTTTCCCTCAAATTTTTCTTTATTTACTTGAGTTACTTCAAATTGGAAAGACACTGAGGAGCAAAATAATCCCCCCAAATTCATCAACCAATGAAAAGAATTTTTTATTTTAACCCCTTTTGCTGCAGTAAATTAGAAGCTGTGCATGATACCCTGTATCACATCATCTGAGGTCTCATTGAACATGGGACTCAAGACTTGCAAAACCACTGTGGGAATCTAATGCTTTATCTCAAGCAACAGACAGATATGAAGACTGATTTTAAGTTTTAGAGTCATTGGAGATGGTAGGTGATGTGCTATAGGCTGTCAAAAGACCAAATGATTAAAAAAAATGTCTAATAGTTTAGCTGCCAACACCAGTGTTTATTCAGTTCATTCTGGAGAGTATTTCACTATGCAGCAAATAGAAAAAAGCTTTTGAGACCTTCTTTTTTATAAACTCCCATTTTGTAGTAATTTTCCCTCAAAGTATGCTTAGCTTTTATATGCTCTTTCTTTATTGATTTTGTAGGAAGCAGAAACACAATAATGGAGAGTTAAGATATTCTTGCAGTACTTACGGCTAACTCAAAAAAGAATAGTTGGCTATTTCCCAAGGAAGCCTTTCTTTAATGACTGTCAGCTCAACAGAACTGGCCTAAGGTTTAGATGAGTATTTGTGAGGTGTTTATCCTGGTGTAACTGGACCACAAGGGCATGAGCTGGGTATCTGTCCTGCCACATCTTCCATGTGGACTTAACCCACTTTAAATCAAGACCTTAAAAGAGCACAACTGCTCATTAAAGGGACACATTACTTCCTGGGCCACCAACAGAGTGACATTTACCCTGGCTGCTGTGTAAGTGACAGCAAATATATTTCCACATCCTCTTTCCTGCCCAAGCTTTACAAGCAAATGCAACAAGTGTTGCTTTCAGAGCAAATTTCTTCTTTGTCAATGTATGGTCACTCTGAGCTGAAACTCTTATCTCAGGCTGACATTATATCACGTGGATGAAACTACTTATATTATCAGGTGCCAGCTGGAAGGGCTGTAGCATCTGGCCTATCATCTGCTCTTAAACACCCCTATTAATTGAAATAATCCATAAATTACTCATTAGATGCATAATCCCATGTAAACTAACCCAGTTATATGATTTTAAAACAGGGAAACATTTTTGTTTGTGCAGGTGCTGTACTTGACATCAGATTCTCTGCTTTGGGTATCTGTTGGGTATCTCCCCTGAGCTACAATGACATTGAGTTTGATTGCTTCCACACTCCATTAAGCCTGATGTGAACAAAGAGCACCAACCATGAGGAAAAGAAACATTTGTCAAATGCCATTCTGAGTTGCAGATACTGTTGCTATTTTTCAGAAATGTCACTGTAGACAAATAGGAGGAAAAATGAATTCCTGAATCCAGCATGATTTTCACTTTGCTATCACCTCTTGGCCTACATTGAGTATTTGTTGCAGTACCTTATTTAACAAGAAAGGTGCTGGTGGAGTCACCACACCTTCCAAATGTTCATGTTTCACACTGATTCTTAACATCTCAAAAGCTTTTTTCCTCCTGGCTTACAATGTCATTCTCTGCCTTTGCACTATACCTGCACAGAATGTACATCTGTATACTCAGATACCCCTCACACTTCTCTCTGACTCCTATCAACCACTCAGTTCATCAAAGAAGGGATCCCAATAGCATAGTTTGTTCATTCACAACCAATTCATCACTCTAACTAGAACAATGATTCTATACATGCATAACGAACCACTAAGTATTACATTTACCCAGTAAGGGGAATAAATGCATGGTAAACCTCCCCTAGCCCTGGAATAACTACAGGTTATGCCAAGCCAGTTTAAAAGAATCTCACCTCAATGAAGATTTCCATAACAGCAAATCAGAGAACATGAGCCCATCATTTCATTCAGCTAGGCTACTGCTTTTTATATGCCAATATAAATTTTTTGTTTTAATTTTAGTTTTTACCCACCAGGACATTATATTCACTTAACTGAGGATACACAGACTGTCACTGGACTTCATCAAAACATGCAGATTGCAAAGGGTTGCTGAAAGGTCTGGCTGAATATCCTGTTTTGCAGACACAAATAGCCCTGAGCAGACATGAAAGGCAGGGGCAGGGTGGAAGGGGATGAGTCCAAGGACGTGTCTCTGGGGCTGTGAAGCTGACTTCTGCAGCTAATAGCTTACACTCCACAAGAGCTTCCTGAAGAATACCAACTCATCTCATGCATCTTTTTGAAATGCAACTTTTGTTTCAAAAGCTGCTGGAGACAGTGAAAAAAAAAATCTAATAAGATTACCCAAAGTTGACAAGGTCAAATGATTGTTTTCATTAAAATATTTGAGCCTCTTGGAAATGTTAGTTCAACTCTTCTTCTGCAGACTTTTTTTTTTTTTTTAAAAAAAGACATTTTGTCTCTCTTTTGACATCTACATTGAAACAGGGTGAAGCTGAACACCAGCCTGGAAGCAAAAGGATGTAATATTTCCCCCTTAAACCAATCTGCCTTCTAGAAACAACTTAACATAAACATTACGAGGTTTACATAACTTTATGGGCAGGTTTGCCTCCTGGAGAGCCTGTGTTTGAGTGGGGGGACATACACTAAAAAAGGGAAAGATCCCATACAGGCTGATATTTGTGGGACATTTGGTTGTGCTCCTCTTTTCCCTGATGGTATATTTGTGAGAGCAGATATGTTCAGAAGCCTCTTTCTTTTTTGCTTCCCTTTTTTGGAATTTTACTAAAAATAGGCATAGCCCTCCCCTGAAATGGCTCTCTGCACAACTTGCTTTCATAAAGCAGAAAGTAAAACTCTTAGGATATGAAAAAACCCCATCAGTACTTAAGATAGTATTTCCAACCAGTCCATAATTCCTACTGTCTTCCCTGAGGGACATGCCTAAAATTATGTGCATGTCTTCTGTAGCAATGGATTTCAGCACCTGGCAAACAAGTACAGTTAATACCTAACTCCATTAACATAAGGAACAAGGCATATCCCTGCTTCTGTCTGCTTGTGCCTCATTTTAGCTCAGGATAGAAGAGCTAATGACATACTCTAATACTATATTTTTTTCCAGAGTTTTCAGAGTTCAAGAGAAAATGAAAAAAAAGAGTCATGTCTGCAATGTGTCAGAAACCATGGTAAGAAGAACAATTATGGAAAATTTATGGAAAAAAACAGATTCAAGTATCTGCTCCTTCTTCCCCATCTCACTTGAATCCTTCAGACTTGAATGGGAGATTATGAGGTCTCTCTATCCCACATGTAAATGAATCCCAGTGTAACCTCCTTCAGACCCTTCTGGGGATAGCTGTCAGTGTCTGAATCAAAGGTGATTGTTGCCTGTAAAGCTTCACTGCTCCCTACTATGCCAGAAAGCATGGAATGACTGAGAGCTAGAAGAACAGAGAAAAAGGAAACATTTGGCCTTGTGGTCAAAGCCATGAATTATTCAATTCTATCCTTGCTTTTGTCACAGACTTAGCTGATGGCACAAAAACTTATTACAGGTATTAGCACAGACAAGATGAAATAGGAGAAATATGATGGCTACAATTGTAGCAGAAAAAGACAACACATTTTCTTAACAATTTATTCATACATTCGTGAACCTATACTAACTGCTAGAGAGGAAAATGACAGTCACAATGCACCAAAGACCAGTAGCTTGAAATCAAGGTTTGGAAGCTTAAACAGCTTCACTTCATTGCTTCTCAAAGAGCAAATTCCTTGTACTGTTTCCAAATAACTGTTTAGTGTCTAAATACAATAAAACAGAAAGCAACTCTGGCTTAAATTTTATGACGAGCAGAAATTAGAAAACTAAATGCCATACAAGTCACTTATTTGAGTCTGTGTGTTTCAGAACAGTTTTTAAAAGCTTTTATTTTATTTTTTCATTAAAAACAATTGTCATTTTGTTGCAACATCCTATATTTAGTTTATAAATCATGCAGAGATTGTCCTCTAATTGAAAAAAAACCAGTATCTGCCTTCTCAAAATAAAACTAAACCTCAGGAAATACTCACTTTTGCATTCCAGTCATGAGAGAGCTAACATATACTAGCACACTCAGAGCTTCAATAATGTGATATAGTACACTGAAAGTAACTCAGTATTTGAAAACAGCTTGACTGGAGGAATAAACAATTCCATAGCAGTTTAGTATCACAGTGCTTGAGCAACTTCTGTAATTAAAGCGAATCAGACCAAGGCAGAAGAGATCCAGTATCACAGAGCTTACAAACAACCCAGGTCATGTGAATTCCACTAAAAGCTCTTGTGGGAGCAAGGCAACAATGTTAGCCTCTTAAATATAGATTTAGTTTTCACATTTTTTTTTATGTCCTGTGAGAACATCTACAATTAGATGCCAAAGAGCTGTGCCCAGGTGTGTAGGAACAAGAATCTAAACTAGGTTACTAGCCTGTTACCCAGTCTGTTACTAAGGAAAACACTGTCAAGTTATCTGGATGTTTGGGAGCTCCAAATGGCTTCAGTGGGAAAAGCTAGGTGTTGTATGCTCTTCTGCACATCAATTAACCCAATGGATTTAGGTCCCTGTTTTATACTGAAGAAGCTTTGATTATTACATGACTCAGATCTGCAATTTCTAGTCAATGATTTAACTGGGAATTAATGATCCACAGCACCTCTTTAGTTCAAGCCCACATTGTAAAAACCATTCATTTTTCTCTGCATGAGACAATCAATAAACATTTCTGTCTTCTTCTGTCAACATACAGATATGTAGGATGGACTGTATGAAATACACATGGAAAATACTCTTCTGTGCCAACATTAACTCAGAAAATGTCAGTACAGTGAGAGCTGTAAAGTAACTTGGCAGAGGTTCAAAATGCATACCCAGCACTAGCAAAACTGTGCTGAACTGGACACTCAGGGGAAGGGATTTGGACAACAAATGAGTGTTTCTCCATTGCTCTCTTTGTACACGCAGCAACTAAATTTTCTTTTTATCTGTGGAGGCAACCAACATTCAGAGTCACCAAGTTAAATCTTACATTGCCCAACTTGGCTGTGCCTTGTGGCACAGTTATTCACCCTTGGACCCTGAGTTTGAGGATTAAAGCAGCACCTTTCAAAATTCAGTGTTTCAGAGAAATCCTATTTAGGCATTAAAAATAGCTAATGGCAATTTGATGTACACATACTAAGAGAGGAATTTTCAGCTTCTCTTAGGAAAAGATTAATTTTTCCTTGAAAAGTTTGGTCAGAGACTTCCCTGACACTGTAATTCATATTGTTCCGACACACTAAGTACTTGCACTCACTGTGCACAAAATGTATTGCATCCTGCAACAGCCAGGAGTAGAGCAGCATGAGCCTTCTGGAAAATGAATGGGACTGAGGGAGCTGGCTTGGACCCTCTAAAGCATCTCAGACTATCCCAGGGACCAAAGAGGACAGCAGCAGCACTGTCACCACATCACAGCTTCTATCCAGTGCTCTTATTTCTGCAATTCATCATTGAATCATAGAATTTAGGGGTTGGAATGGACCTTACAGATCATCTCATCTAGATCCCCTGCCATGGGCAGGGACACCTCCTCACTAGATCAGGTTGCGCAAGGCTCATCCAGTCTGGTCTTGAACACTGCCAGGGTTGGGGCAGCCACCACTTCCCTGGGCAACCTGTGCCAGTGTCTCACCACCCTCACAGGAGAAAACTTTTTCCTAATATTTAACCTATTCAGTTTGAACCCAATAATAGGATATCTCTGACCTGATCAAAAACTTCCTTAGTAATTGAATTCTTCACTTAGGAAGTGGCAAGTTTTATACTAGAGACACAACAATGTGACATGAAATAAAGATTTTGAAACATTTTATATTTGCCAACACCACGTTTCATATTATTTTGATAGAACAGAAATCAACAGAAAACTTGAAGTGTTTACTGATTTAGTTCTGTGTTATCTAAACTGGATGCATCTCGTTTAATGTTTTAATGACATTTTCTTAAAATGGTGTTTGCAGACTTGGATTCTCTGACAAGATTGTTTATTGAAGAGCAAATAACAGAACTGCATGCTAATCACTTGGTCACTGACTCATAATTTTTCCATGGTAATTAATACTTAGAATTCTCCCCAGTATGGAAAAGAATATATTCACATGAGAAGGAATCCTGTCTAACATATTTACTTTTATGGCACACAGTTCCAGAGAGGCCACTGCTCAGTTTTGCATTCAAGTACCAATAATGTCGAGCATTCAGATCTGGGAAGATAAGAGTGCAACCTTCCAGAGGATTTGATCTGGACAGTGTCAGTGGTGACAATTTCTTAACAACCATCAGCACAAGAATACAGTTACTTAACCAAAAAAACGTGTTTGACATTAAATCAAATGTTTTATACAGTAGCAGATATAAAAGATTTATATCAGCAAACTACTAAACACTGCTAAATAACTTGAAGGTGTGTGGAGGAAGTTCTTTTCTTTGATGTAGCTTTGTTTTTAACTGAATAGAAGAGCTTACTTCTGTGCAATCAGACTCTATGCTGGGTCATTCCTTCAATGTATGTGGTCTGGACATGACACTGGTGGGTTTAAGAAGTGTTAGTCAGATGAGGGAATCCAGGATATCCTGTTAGGTTTTCATACCAATGATTATGACAGGTGATAATTTCCATTTCTTAATATTTACTGGAAGTAGTGCTGTGAAATAGCCCTACAAAAAACATTGGGCATTTTTTCCCAAAGACTTTAATCCAATGCTTAGATTTACGAGGATTATTTTCTAAAGCATTAAAGCCATTTTTTTTCTCAGTAGCAGTAATTGGGATACAGTTTCTTCCTACTATAGTAAAGTTATGTTGCATGGCTCAGCCGTGGTGAAGTTTAAGAAATAGCATCTAACTGCTGCAATGTGCCTTTTTCATCAGCAAATTTTGAAAAAAAGCCTTTGAAAAAAGTCCTTTTGGAAAACTCATGTTATACATAAATTATTTGGATTAAAAAAATCTGTAGGATTTTCAATATTGCATGCAAACCAATCATGAGACTGAGGCTCAGGAAAGCTGTGTTCCAGACCTGCAAACAAATGTGCCTGATCTTGGGCTAATTATTTCTATTTTGGTCCTCAGCTTGGGACACATTAAAGACAAGAAAATATTTGAAGTGTGAAGTAGTAATAGATTTTTTTTTACAAAATATTTATTTATAAACCTTCAAATCTTGATTTACTCTTAAAATCTCAAGCAGCACTTTGATTTTTCCACAGTCTGTTGGGACAAAACCATTTATTTAATAGGCACTGAAGATTTTGCAAGTGGCTTTGGCAACTGAAATAAGCATTTCCCTTTAAGCTCAATTTGAAGTAACTTCTAATTTCAATGAGGACTAGGTGCCTAAATGCCTTTAGAGCAGTTTCAGAGCTCCTTAGAGAAATGTTTAAGTGGTGAGAATTTTTGGCTTAGTGTTTCTGCTACAGGGCTATGTCAAGCTGGAAGACCCTTATATTACCCACTGATTGTTCTGGCATGGCATGGAGTGTGCAGTATGATAAATAACAAAAGGTTCCAATTTTCCATTGCCTCTTTTAGTCTTTTATATCTGCACAGAAGAAACATGACACTTTATTATTCTAACTCAGTACCATTTGACATCCACCTAGCAAAGACACAAGGGCAAGTCCGTGAAGAATGAACCAGTTCCAGAGGTGCTCTTCCTTACTTCTTCATTTAATAACCCAGGAATAATCCAGATTATTTCACCCAGATTCAAAGGTGGATCTGTTTGTTGTTCTCAGAAATATTATTATTTATTCTGTTTATCATTAGAGGATTGCATAACTATTATTTAATTCTGGTGACAGAATAGTAATTGTGAGCAGAAAGAAATACATCTCAGTTTTCCTCGTTTGCTCACATGGGAGCAATCTTTCTGCATGTAAACACTGCAAGCATCCATTCACAGACACTGTTAATCACTGAATGAATCAAAGCTGCCTTCACAGATGTTCTTCTGAGAATAACTGCTTGTTCTAAATCAGAATCAAAAGAAGTAATGCCTAAAATTCTACTTCCTATTGGCTTACAAATCCCAATCTTCCAGAAATGACGTTGTCAAAACAAGCAGTCAAATGATTTGCTCAGCAACTATTCTCACAGTGAGACAAATTCTATACAGATTAACCTACTGACAACATTCATTCTTTTCCACAAAAAGAAATGTATTGATCTTTGCTTTCAGGAACATAAAGTTAATTACTTTCCTACTAGGTTTCTACTAGGGCAAACAACGAAGGATCACTTACTTATAAGTTATCTGAAGTGAGAAAATGTTGACATAACTGTTAACCATGAAATTTGACTTGTACTTCCTTACAGAAACTGGAAAGTATGGATCCTTTCCCCTGAAAAGTATTTCTAAAAACGGCAGAGAATACATAGTTTCTGTACCACATGTATATATATATGTACACACACATACACACACACATATATTGAGTATATGTACACATATGGAGCATATACTGCTGTGACTGAATTCACTATTCAAAATTCAGAATTCATTCAGTGGCATTATTAGGATTTTTTGTTCCCTGTTTGTTCAGTATCATTCTGTACACTCTACTTCCCATTAGGACAGTTGATGACTTGACATGGCAACAAAGACTAGAAGAGACTGAGTAAAAAGTTACCTACTTTTTAGACTGGGACATATTAACTCACAGTCATAATCTCCTAACCTCTTTTCAAGAGGAAAACAGTAAAGATACACAAATATCTGACTTGTTAAACGCATTAGCTTTCAGGTGAGCATATTTACAATCTCTACATCTGACAGGGATGTCGGTATAATTTGAAACTGTGAATCCACTGGATCAGTTTTGCATATTTTTTCCTTGATGAATGTACAAATAAAACACTCATTTCAGGCAGATAAATCCTCACAGTCCTCAGAGATTGAGATGTTAAAAACCACCTGTGAAACCTCTGCAGCCAAATCCTTTTAAAATTATATATGTATTTTTCCAGAGTTTTCCAAAAGCTCTTCCAAAGCCCAGTTTCCTAACATTCTCTCTGATGTTTTCTGTGCAACAGGAAAGATGTTTTAAAGGTATTTTGAAAAAAAAGAGCTTATAAGAAGTTTAAGAACTTGAAGCACTGATATAATATGCCATGGAGCAACCTTAAGAAAACCATTCACCATTGTTTCAACCTTCTTTTACCAATCATTCTGCAGTCAGAGTTGCTTCTGTTTTGCTACCTCCATCCAATTTCCAGGATGTAGGTAGGATGTGGATCAGGTCATATATCTACATAGTAGACTTAGTTCCCAACTCACACTTTCTTGTGGGAAAGCTGCAATTGATAACACTTCTGGGAGGATCAGAGGAAATGTGTGTGTTTATGTGTGTACAAAACACTATACAAAACACTATCCCATGGAGATTAAAATGGCTTTAAAATTTCCTTTTCTATTGATGCTGAAGAACAAAATTATTCTTAATTGCTATTATTTTCAGCATTTGAAGC
This sequence comes from Acanthisitta chloris, assembly GCF_000695815.1. NCBI lineage: Eukaryota > Metazoa > Chordata > Aves > Passeriformes > Acanthisittidae > Acanthisitta > Acanthisitta chloris. Next base: position 62,905 of record NW_008678489.1, read on the forward strand.
TCAGGTGGAGCATGTCAGTGTGACCCCTCCCACACCCCAAAATGAGTGGCTGGAGGGAGAGTTATAATGCTTATCCAGCAACTCAGAAATATCTGTAGCCCAGGGCATAGCCCTAGGTAAGTAACTATTCCAGGAACACAACTATTACCTGTGGTCATCAATCAGCACAAAACTGCACTGAGTCCTGATGAAAGCAGCTGAAAATATTCATGCTGAAAGATCAGATTATAGTTTTTTTTGGGTATTTTTTTTTAGAGAGTTGGATAAAATATTTCATGTTTCCATCAGAAACACATCTTTGCATCTATTTTAGGAACTCACATGGTGGTCATCTTAGATAAACAACTTTCAAAGTCTAGTTTTGATTTAAGAGATATTTGTATCCTATATACACTTCATTTCAAAAGTAGTGGTGGTATTAGGAATTTCTAGACTGACATTATTATGCTGCCTTTGCCATTTACAGTTTCCTCTTAATCTAGTGGATATATGCAGAGTAGCCAACAGGGAATTTATGGCTAATTTGTTATTTCAGAAAGCATTAAAAACAAGTTAGGCATTTAGGCTTAAATAAGGAATGTAAAATTCACAAAACCACCCACTCTCCATGGTCATGGAAAACAAGGCCAGACCATGCTACAAGACATTTCAGTCAAGATGCCTTGCCCACCAATGGTCAAACTGTATATTGTCTACACAGGACACAACACAACTTGAAGCAAAGTAGACTATTTCTGTGCTCTTTGGGAGGCAGCCAAAAATAAATCTGTGTCACAAGTTTATTGCACCATTATGAAAAACTGAGAGTAGAGAAGGCTAGGTCTGAACTCAGAGTTTTGGCTCTTACTTCTAATCCCCACAAGGCAAAAACTCATTTCACATGACTTATGTGCAAAGGCTAAAGAAACAGCACAAGCTTCTGATACTTTTTCTGCAAACAGAAGGGAATGACCACAGAATCTCAAAGCACTCTTTTGTTCCCACAGAAAAGAAGGCAATCCAGATCATTGTCACTTACTCTCTGTTGGCAGCACTGGGGGAAGTGTGGTCTTAGGCTTCTTGGTCTTAGCCTTCTCAGTAGTCTTCGAGGTCTTTGAGGCATCTGCAATCAAAACAAATAATAAAATACAAATCCTATTTAAAAATCAATAATGAAAAAGCTGTCTAATAAAACGTTTGTTTTGGATCTTTCTGCAAAGCTAGAGGAAAATGCTGTCCTTTTGGTTTTTGAGAAAGATTTTCTGCACAGATTTGCTGTTGAATTTCACATTCTGAAAGGATGAGGGAACAGAGAGTGAGAAACCTTCCATGAAAGCAGCTGAGAACCTGAGAAAGCAGCTAAAGAAGAGGCACCATCTAAGCTGGTAGGTCTATCTTAGCCAAATAAAGCAAAGCACAATGTGCACAAAGCTGTGTTAGTCAGTGTGTGGAAAAGGGAAACAAAGGAATATTTGGAATATCACTTCATTCAGATGAATCTCTTGCCCTGTAATTTTTGCATTCCATTGTCTATGGGATCTGTACAGATTAAGCCATTTTGAAAGGTAGCATTTCCTCTCTATGTCTAAATCTTTCCAGGAAGATATTATTACACATTGGTTCATTCCTAAATAAAAATGGCAAAAGGAACACCACAGGACTGAAATTTGGTGGCTTTTATTATTTTCACAATTGCACAGCTCATATCCAGAAACTGCTCATCACTGCAGGCTGCACCGACAGCTCAGGGTCAATAAAGCTCTTCCATGTGCATCCCATATAACTAAAAGGTGCAACGTTTTTTTCACAAGGTTATTCCAGGCTGAACATGATCACAGGGCTGGAGCACCTCTCCTATGAACACAGGCTGAGAGAGTTGGGGTTGTTCAGCCTGAAGAAGAGAAGGATCTGGGGAGACCTTAAAGACCTTTCCAGTGCCTAAATGGCCTACAAGAGAGCTGGAGAGGGACTTTTCACAAGGGTCTGTAGTGACAGGACAACAGGGAATGGCCCTAAGATGAAGGAGCATAGGTTTAGATGAGATATTAGGAAAAAATTCTTTACTGTGAGGGTGGTGAGTCATTGGAACAGGTTTCCCAGAGAGGTTGCGGACTCCCCATCCCTGGAAGTGTTCAAGACCAGGCTGGATGAGGCTTTGAGCAACCTGGTCTAGTGTAATGTGTCCCTGCCCATGGCAGGGCAGTGAGTTGGAAGTGGATGATCTTTAAGTTCGCTTCCAATACAAACCATTCTAGAATTCTATGTCACACAATGCAAATCCTAACAAGCTCCACTTGTTAGATTGTCTGATCCTGACATTTATCTTTGGAAGAAAGATCCCAAATCTGGATTATGATCTCAGCAATAGCTGTATCAATTTACAGCTTTCAAATATTTAGCTTTCAGAGGATTTGAGAGTGAGAGAGCTGCTTGAAATTTAGTTACCAGAGATGACACAAATGTTATGGAACCAGCTATTTTAATCACCTACTTCTAAGGTGCCAGAGTGTGAAAATTCATCTAAGTTTCTTAAAAGGCTACAGGGGAAAATAGAATCTCCCAGCAAACAATTCAGAGCAAGAGGCTGTGCAAGATCTGAGTTCAGACACTAAGATTCCACAGATCTGACAAATGAAGTCAAATATTCCTCCCATCTTATTTGAGTCCATGGTGCCAGAAGGAATATAATGATAATTATGGTTACTTGTTGAGTCTAAAAATCAGCATCTGGGATCCTGACAGCAGACTGAAGAAGGGAGAAATTTTAATTGTTGTTTTAGATCACAATTCTAATTTAAAAATAACAGTCATCCCCTCTGCCAGTCACAGACATGGGATATCAAATGGCGCCTTTCCTAAATAGCTGGAGATTGCTATGGTGCCATTCCTCAAAAACCTCTTCTCAGCTGCATGCCAGGAGAGAATGAAAAAGACAGATGAGGCAGCCAGTATCAAATGTGGTCATTCTGGTGCCCAACATTATGTGAGCAGTGAGCTCCAATTGCCATGAGTGCCACCACCACAGTGAGCTAGACAGCTGATGTAATTGTCATTCCCATGATCAGGCAATGAATATACCATGAGCTGACAGGCTCCCACCAACAAAACTCTGCAAGCCAAAGTCCACCTGCAACCTCTAGAGCATGCATTGTCCAGCAGGGGGAGTAGGAAATATGCAAGGGAGGCTTCAGGGAGAAAAGCAACTACTTGAAGGAGATTGGAAGACAAAAATAAAACACAACACAGTGTCTATCTGCAGCCTCTAGAGCATGCATTGTCCAGCAGGAAACTGGGAGTGGGAAATATGCAAGGGAGGCTTCAGGGAGAAAAGCAACTACTTGAGGAGATTGGAAGACAAAAATAAAACACACAGGTGACAGACATTTAAAAGATGCTTGGGCAGCTCTAGAAACCTACTGGATGCTAATCTTTTGATGATCTGATTCTTTTACACTCTGCATCTGTGGTAGTTAAGGTGTTGCAGAGTATTAGATTTTGCTTAAAGCCTCTTCTTGATAGTATTCTTTGAACTTTAGTACTGGCAAAACTTATTACTTTAAATTACAGAAATATAAACAATAGCTTATGAAATATCTAAGGCAGTTACACTGTGACTGTAGTATCACAGAAGGTGCCATTACAGGAACCAATACAATTAATTGCAATTTTATGTATCATTAATTCCTTTTCCAGTTATATGAAGACTGACCTTTGATGAGGAGTTACAGGATCATATTCTCACCTTGCGTCATGCAACATTAGGAAAACAAATAATAGTTTTCTTTTCTAGACCTCCTGCCCCAAATACCACATCTGCAACACAGCTGTGAAGGTTTAGTACCCAAGCTCTATGTTATTAGTCTTGTTGTTTAGTTTTGCTTTCATCTCAGTCACATTGGAAAGTCTCAGAGTATCCAAGGATGAGATCACCAGAAGGTGAGCTGATAAGAACACTTGGTTACTTAAAGCCTCTTGAAGAATGTAAAGTCTATGGCAGTTTTATAAGTCTGTGTCTCACTCAACTTCACAACAATGTACTTGCCTAAGGCCAAGACTATTTGGCAAGAGTACAGTGTCATCAGCCTGACTAAGGCTGAAAACAAGTACCTCAGTCAATAAATTATCCATGGTCTGAGACTATGGCATACAAGGGTGGTTAAGCTGCTAATTTGTTTATTTTTGCTCACTTCCACTACAAAACCAAATGACTAAATACTAGTGAATGCAAAGAATTGAAAAATTCTAGACTAAAAAATGTGCCATACATAGCCCTGAGGCAGACTGATACCCAGGCTCACACACTGAATTCTTACATGCTCTTAAAGGATGCATACAGCTCAGAAACAAATATTATGGTTTCAGCTTTCTGCTCTAAAAACCTTGTAGAAATATAGTAGGCAGCAGGAGAATGTAGTTTACTCCACAAAGGAACCAGAGCCCTTCCTTGCTTCTGTGCTGTCTCTCTGCTCATGCTCCTTTGTGGTAGACATTAAATTATCTATTGACCAAAAAGTGCAGAAGGTGGGGGCAGAGCTCTTTTTTGTGTAAATGGTTCCTAAAAGCTGTTATTGGGAAACAAGGCAGGGAAGGAGGAAGTTCTAAGGAAGGATTTTCCTGTATCCAGCAAAGTACTTACCTTCTACCACCACTTTGCAAGCACATTCAGCTTTTCCTGCTGCATTCTCAGCCATGCACTTGTACTCGCCCCCATCTTCAGGCGTGGCCTTCTCAATGGTGAGTGAACAGAGTGTCCCTGGAACAAAGGAGGGAGAGATCAAATGGATGTTATGCTGCAGCTCACAAAAACCTTAGTGCTATTAAGGAACAGAAGGCATCAAGTGACCCAATCCTTTGCCACAGGTGATCTTCACTGCTAGAAAAAGCTGGTTTGTCCTTAAAAAATCAACATCAGAATTGGAATCTTATTCATGCTAAATAAATAAAAACACATTGATAAATTCATTATCTTACTGCTGTTCCCTTGGATACTCAAAGTTGTCCCTGCACTCCTGAACTGGTTAATGGATGAGTACCTCTGATGCTGTTCTTCATCTTACAGCAGAGATCAGAAGTCCTCGCTCAGATGATCTTTTTCCAAAAGTGCTAGTAGTGCAGGACTGTAAATAAGAGGGTTACTGTCAAATGGCCATCTGCAATATTTTGATTCAGCCTTGTTTCTAGCACTCCCATGAGATTCCACAAGCAAGAGCAGAACTTCAGCTTAGTGCCCAAGTTTAAGAATGGCACTGAGACATTTTCTTTTTGCTTGAATTACTTAATGAATAAGTGTCTGGTACTGTAAAACATCCATTAGAAAGTCCAGTATATCAATGACAATCAAATCTGTCACTGCAACAAATCCATTTCTTTTCAAACAAAAAAGCAAAACTTGACTTAATTGGGTTTGCAGAAACAGGATGTGACATAAGTTCTGCAGTTACCGAGGAAAGCTTGGTACGACCCAAGGGAAATACATTTCCTCTTAAAAATTAAAACTCTGTGAACCAAAACAGGAGTTGTTCCCAGTAGGTTGGGTATGAGGAAGGAGAATCTAATCCCTTACATTCACTTGTTTTGCTTGGAACAATGAAGAACTTTCCTCCCCAGGGTGAACCCCAGTTAAAATGCTCCATACTTTCCCCTTCCAAAGATCCTTCATTAAGTGAGGGTGGAGTGTGGGTTTGCTTTCTTCTTCCTCATTGGAAAGATGTGACTGTCCCCTAAACACAGCCTGAGATACTGTGCACTTTTACACATTGCTGTTAGCTTGTCCAGAATGCTTCCACTCTCCACTTATCTCAATGGCAGCAAAACCTTCTCCTCTTCTTCCATCTGCCTTTCTCACAGTCTCTCACAATTAATGGCAAGACTGGATAGATCAGGGTTTTTTTTCAGACATTTACCACGTTTCCTGAGATGTAAAGAAATTCCCCAGCATCTCTATTTGCCATGTTTCTCTCTGTGTTAACTGCAGGCTGCCTTCTGCCTTTCAGCGTGCTTGATCCCCAGCTCCCTGTCCAATGTATCCCCTGTGATGTGGAAGATGGCACAGGCACAGATTACTGGTCCATGAGAAGGACCTTGCAAGCTCCTTAAAAAGAACACCCCTCCATCAGAACTTTGGGGGTTTTCTGGTTCCCCTTGGCAACAACCTCAGTTCTCACATGGCAATTATGCTTTTGGCATTCAGATTCCCCTCACTGTAAATCTGGATGTCATTATTCAAGACAAATCTTATAAAAAACATTCAAATGATTTTCAACAAATTTTGTTTGCCAGAAACACACAAGAGTTAGAAGAAAATTATATTTTCCTGCTCTTAATCATCCTCCACAAAATCAAGAAGCTCTAAATAATTACTATTTTCCCCCTGAGAAATGATGGGAAAGCTATCTCAGAAGAGGAGCACTGACCCCTCACTCATATGTGCTGTGCTCAGCCAACCACAGGATGAAAAGAAAAGCCACATGCCTTCCCTGAGACAACACTTCTCCATAAGTCAGGCTAAAGCCAAAAATGTCACGAGTTGCAGTTCCATTCCAAATGGAGAAGAGACACCAGAAAAGTATTCTTGCAGGCATCTAGCAAATATAAATTCACATGTCTCTGCTGTTTAAAGAGACAATTGGAGAGCAAGCCAAAGATAACTTTGAGTCTAAGAATTTGTATATATCTATGTAACGTGACTAGAAAAGATTGCACATTAAAACCTAAAAATGCTATTGTAAAAGAAAATAAACTATGGAACCAAGACACATAAATATAAAGGAGATCTCTGGCCACCTTACTGCAGGGAAGGAGTTTGGCCTGGAAGGATAACTGAATTCTAAGGGACTGGAATAATGCAGAGTTTACTTTAGTTTCTGCTGGAGTTTTCTACCTGCTCAAAAGCCCTTCCTTGGCTCACTGGAGACTAATGTGATGTAGGCTCATTCTTCACCACTCATCCTGTGGCTGTGTTGCCCATACAGCACACTGCAACAGTATGAGTTAACACCTTAGGAGAAGCACTTTGTTATGCAGCATATACAACAGAAACATCCCACCCAAACAATAAGTCATTTCTCACAGTTTACTAAAATCTAGAACAAATCCTAGGGTTTTCTCATGGCAAACCTCAACTTGCCATATGCACTGACTGCTTTCTTAGTTTTCCTTTTAGAATCTAGCCCTGGCCAATCTGTGTGGCAGAGGTCTGATCAAACCTCCATTTAGCTTATTCTACTGGAAGCAGATTCCTCATGGAATAATGTTAGTTTCACTCATTCCAAAATAATATTTATATGTGCTGAATTTTAATGATTTTTTTTGTGAGAATGATGATGAAGGAAATCTGGTTTTTCCACAGGCCATGTCCTTTTCCTCCTAACTTCCACCTGCCTATGGCAATAGTCCATATCCTATTTCCCTCCACTCCTTCATTCTCCCCAGCAGCTAGACTGGAACAGCACGTGCAAAGTACATGGGGCTTCCTGGGCTTCTGGCTACCACCAGATGCAATGGTGGCAGCCCTCAGTGGAGGAGTGAATGGGAAATGAGATAATTTGGATCATTCTCCTTTATTCAGCAATTAGTTTTATGAAACTTTACACTACTAGGTCTTGGTATGAAATTGGCCGGTGTTTAAAAAAAAGTATTAGCCAGGCTGGATCAGGAGTTTAAGGGGAGGCTGAGAGAGAGCATGGCTATAGAAACCTCTTTTTCTTAGAAAATCAGAACAGAAAAAAGAACCACCCAAAAAAACAAACAGGCAAAACTTGCTGAGATTTCATAAGGACAGGAAACTCCCCAACAGGCCTATGTTCTGTGATCTAGACCTACAGTCAATTCCCGAGGCTGGAAGGCCAAATGTTTTTCAATGAAGTATTTGGTATTTCCTCTGCAAAAACCCTTCATGACCTGAAACAAGATTATTTTCTCATAAGTGTTCAAAAGCCCAGACTGATTACTCCAGATGGGTATTCTAAATCCTGGCACTTTACAAATCCTAGTCAACTAAAAGAATTTACTATCCATGTTGTCTCCCCAACTCCCTACTTTTTTTTTTGGAAACCAGCCCACAGACAGTTCTTTCAAACGCTGTCACAAAGTGCAGGATTGGAGCAAACATGAATATTGGGATCTCCCACTTAGACACTGGAACTGGTGCAGCTCTAGAAAAGACCTTAACAGCCCCAAAAGCTGATAGTTCAGTGGAGGCTCTGGTTTGGATACACAAAGCCTTTCCCTTGAATTTTGAGCTATTTAAGGATTCTCTGACTTACTCAAAATAGTGCAAGCCAGTTTAAAATATCACTAGGCTTCTGCATTCTTTCCATGAAACTCCACAGAAAGTCAACTTCAGAGATAAAACAAATACACAAACCAACAAAAAACCAGCTCTTTAGTCTCATTCCCCACACTGGCATCCAGCTGGGCAACCTAACTCCTATCTGTGATGCAGACAATTTTATGTCTTTCTCATTTGTATCCCATGGAATAAAAAAGTACTATGGAGTATTTCAGCAATATTAATATTACTTCTATGAGAAGTTGTGCCTAGGAGCCGTAATAAATTTTTAAGCAATTGACTGGCTTATAGTGTTAATTTTCTAATAAATCTGAAATTGTCTGGGAAAGAGCAAATATGTGCTAGTGTCACAGTCATATTTCAAAATGGGAAGTGGGTTGACCTGGAAAATATTGACTACACTTACAATAACAGAAAAAGAAATGAAAATACTCATGCGTTTGAAAGGGAAAAAAAAAGTCAAATGTAATTATTTCTATAAAATACTCATGCATTTGAAAGGGGAAAAAAAAGTCAAATGTAATTATTTCTAATTGAGAAAAAGAATGTAATAAACCTACATTCATGAATCATAAAATTAGACATTTAACTGGCAAATGTATCTGTGTAGAGGTAATTTTCTTAATCTTCACTGAAATATTTGTGATAGCTCACATTTTTATGCTTGTAATTAATGTTATATTAATGATGTTGATTTAGGAAGAGTTAGAGCTGCCAAAATAAAGCTCTTATGAAGAAGCTGACAATAGGATATCATCACTCAGACTGTTGCTGCTGGATCTCCTCTGTGATCAGACCAGGACCAAAGTTATTAAATACTTTAGTCTGTGATGCAGAAGTATTCATAAATTAACGCTGACAAATTTAAAGATGTAAGAATGAACATTGGAGAGGGAAAAGACAGAAAGAGAGAAAACAGGGCAGGCCTCATAAACAATCTCATTTACTTGTGAAGCTGAGTCCTATTCACTCAAATAAAATGGAGCTTAAGATACTTGTGAAATGACAAGTAACCATGGACAGCAAGGGATGCTCTACATTCAGAAGGTTTAAAAGTTTAATTCAGAAATAACAAACATGAGCTGCACTGTTGTGAGGTAGAAAGAGGACTCCAGCAATAGGAAGGTAACCTCCATCTCACTTGTGCTGATACTGATATCATAGAATCATAGAAGTTAGGGGCTGGAATGGACCTTAGAGATCATCTAGTCCCAACCCTCCCTGCCATGGGCAGGGACACATCATCACTAGATCAGGCTGCTCAAGGCTCATCCAGTTTGGCTTTGAACACCACCAGGGTCAAGGCAGCCACCATGTCCCTGGGCAACCTGTTCCAAAGTCTTACCACCCTTATAGTAAAAAACTTTTTCCTGACATCCAACCTAGACTTTCCCTCCTTCAGTTTGAACCCAAATATACCAATATGCTGCCTAGTTTCTAAGCAGGATATTGAAGTAACAAACAGCTACTGCATAGGAGGTATTAAAACCAAAACCAAACAACCCCAAGCCTGCAAGGGCTGGATAAAGTGCATTATGGAGAGAAAGCTAGTAAAAGATTGACTTGTCAGGTTTCAAAAAAAGAAGAGATAGAGAGGTATGTTGGTTACACTGTCAAAGCCATTCTGTCTAGTGCAAATGGGTTCTTTAGCTCAGCAGAGAAAGGAAACAAGTGTATAGAAGAAAAAAACAGATGAAATCAAATTAGAAATAAGACATTGCTTTGTTTTTTGATTTAAAATCAAAATACTTATAAGAATAATTAGACATTGAAATAAATGACCAGTGGTTATAGCAAATGTCTCTCTCTTGCCATATTTAAACCTCCACTACATGCATTCCTGGAAGAAGGAAAATTAAGACAAAAATGGCAGTACAGAGGGAAATGTGGCATGTGACAAACATGGAGTTGTGTCAGAAGTGATGTTGAGATGATCTCCCTAGGCTTACACTTTCTGATGGAGCTTTTTCTTAAGCTGCAGAATCCATCTACTTTCATCAATACATAGTTATGTTAATTACACACCAAATTCTTGCTCAAATTTAATTAAAAAGAAAACAAAAAAGTCACAGCAGATCCTAGTTAGACTGACAGACACAGACTTGCACAACTGACAGGAAGATTTAGGAGCTATGTGAAGTCACAAGAAAGTTGTTAAGGCATTATTGCTAACAAGATTACCACATCTTGATGCTGCCAAGACGCTCAGGAAGAAAAAAATGCTGTTTTGCACAAAGCAATACAAACTCAGGCCATTTTCTAAGCTACACCATCACTGCTACCTGAGTTTATACTAGGCAGTTCCTCTTCCATCTAGATAAGTCACATGGCACTAAATCTATGCAATAAAAGCAGTGCAAGCTGACTTAAAAAATGACAAGTTTGCCAGTTTTGACTGTATTTGCTGTAGACCTCAGCTGTCCAGTGTACTAAGGATGTTGCCTTCCAAAACCCTTTCACTGTAGTCTTAGAGAACAACTTTTGTAACCATGGAAGAATTTTCTATGTGGATTTTCTGTCCAAGAGTGAGTCACACAGCAGGACAGTAGCACAGGGCACTGCTGTGCCAGTGCTATACAAATGTAAAACAAAATGGTTCCTGCTCTAAAGAGTTCAACAAGAGAAACTTGTTCTACTCAGTCCTTATATGTCTAACTCCGCTCTAATATCTGCCAGAGCCTTCTTAAAAACCTTTTTCAAAAAAAACCAATAAGCCCCCCCTAACTTCAAGGAAAGAACTCTTTTATAATAAAATCAACTGCCTCTTAACCATACACCATCTGACTCATCTGTACAGATGCATAATGCTCTAATTTATCAGTACCCTTGTTTGGCTGTTACAGTTCTCATTAATTTTGATACTTTATAGGCAAAACCTCCACATTAATATCTATCCCATAAATGTAGATAACTGCACTCTGACAAGTTTAATAGAAGAAAAAACATAAAATCAAACCATTAACAAAATCACACCAGGTCAGACGTGTTCATAAAATAAAAATGGAATTAAGAGCTCACTTTTTCATAAAAGCAGTATTGAAAGCAAAAAATCTCTCATGCCAGTCAGCCAACAGAGTATTATTTGGGGAATTGTTAGGGGAAATAGAAAAACAACTACTGATGTTCATGATTTCAAAGGGAAACAAAATTGTATTAGTAGCTGAAGTGTAAAATGGAAGGAATGGGAGTGATATTAGACGTGCTGTGATTGTGACATTCAGTATAATGCCCAGGTTCTGACTTCTAATTGCTAATGTAAACTTGGCCCTGAAATCATAGCATACATTGTAAGCCCTAGATTAACTACTAGAATACAGCACAAGTACTGCAGAAATATGCCTGAAGATGAAGGTCTTTTTTGGAGCAAGATTTAGTTTTTCTTTTGCCAAAGACCTTACCAATCAGTGACTATTTGATCTTGGTGTTTGTATTCAGGCTTCTGATACAGAAGCAGGGCTAACTCTCCCTTCTCTTGCACACTAATGGCTAAATGGCCTTGGACAGGCAATGCAGTTTCAGCCTCTGCAAACACAGAGAAGACCTGTGAATTGCTTTGTTTCTAAGAGGTAAAGGGCTTTACTATCCGTTAGGACAAATAGGCCAAGGAAAGTTATTTCCAGTGAGTAATTACATAAAGGAATATAGTTGTACATAGTTTGCCTGTCCTGTGAACTTGTTACACACAAGTATACTGCTAAGTTTGACCTTTCTGGCCAAATATGCCACTTGTTTTATCACATGGATATGTTCCTGACACCAGGTTTTATGCATTTATCTTCATGGTATATTTGGCACCAGGAGGTGGGCAAAGTGCTGTCTCTTTTTGGTTTCTGGCAATGACAGAGAGGAATAACTAACTCATTTTCCAAAAGACAAATACTTGGCGTTCTGTGGGTTCATGCATTACTTACCCTGATCAGTTTGTGGGCCAGTGGCCCATACTAAGATGGGCTAGTAGTATGATAACAAACAGATGGACATGTCTTACTCTAGATAGAGGATTTTCCAGTATCCAACTTGCTAAGAACAAGTAATCTATTCTTTTGTGAGATACCTCTGGAAAATCTGAAACCCCCAAGCTGTGGTCACCACCAAATATCATGGCAGCACAAAACCAATTGGTGGAATGGCCAAGAACAGACCTAGTCTCTCCTCTTCTTAGTGGATTTTGTTGCTGAACACAAGAAAAGCAAGGTCATGCTGAAGAAACAAAAACTGGCTTTGCAATATCTAAACCCACTGAGGAGAGCTAGGTCTGTTTGTTCTGAATTCCTCTACTCCCCACAGACTCAACCTTCTTTCATCTGAGAATCTCTAGGGGATTATCCCCAGGGCCCATTAAATGCTGCTCCAAGGTTAGCCAAAGGCACTGCTGCTAAAGAACATGACACCTGTGGGTGTGATGAACCTGCATTTTCAGTGTTTGGGGCAAAAGATGGAAACTGGGAGTTTGGCTTTGAGCTGCTGAGTACTGCATCCAATTTTAATGTTGCTCTCTATGTTTAATGTTGCTCCAAACACTATCTGTGAGATTAATTCATACAGTTTCCCTATTGAACAGCATTTCCTGATACTTGTCCTGAATTTGTTATTTCTCAATTCTAGTCTGTAACTCCAATTATTCCTTCTCCTCCCTTTGTTCCCTCAACTGTGTATGTGTTCCTAATTAGGGAAAAAGAGAAAACTGAATCTTTCTGAAATCTGGAACTTCCTTAAAGGAAGTATCATGCATACCTAGTTAATTACTTAACAGCTGGCATGAAAGCATCTTGCAGGGGGAGAACTGCAACACATTCTTCTTCAAGTGCCAAAACTAGCAGGTACTGTCCGGAAAAAACCTAAATTGACCATCATGCAATTCATCTCCTCAGTGTACCAGAGGGTATGTAAGAAGGCTGGAAAAAAAAAAGGTTCTAATACTCATGCCATTTCTTTCCATTAAAGGAAAAAACTTACTGCCCTGCCTAATATTTCTTTCTAAGATCCTCTGCAAATACATGCAAAAGCAAGGCTGACTTTGAAGTACTGATAACACTGACTACTTAAGTGTGATACCAGTGTAATAGTGTAGGTACAAGTAGTAGATAGGGACAGTTTCTTCACTCCCTCCAAGAAGCTGTCCTGAAACAGTAGATTCCTTATGCAGTGGTGACTTTTGTTCCTTACCTCAATGGAAAGCATTGCTAACGTGTGACACTCTGAAGTGTTATGACCAAGAGTGTCACTTAGCCAAGCCAACCTGGCTGGGATAAGTCACATGCCTTGCTCAGTCAGGTGGCAGAGCATTTACATGAGGATTTCTTCACTGTAAACACAGTCACACTGGATTTTCAGCTCCACAGTACCATTTTATAGAGTGAATATGAGTTGGGTGATTATAACAGTTATTTACTCAGATTATTTCAGTCAAGAAAACAGCTTTCTGCAGCACCATAAAACTAAGGCTTCAGGACATTAGGAGGCTCCACCATAGCTCAAAGCTTTGGTACAGAGATACTGTCTATTTGATGTATTTTGAAAGGAGACATGAAACTTTGGGATGCCTAATTTCTTTTCCACTCTGATCAATTCCAAGAAAATCCTTGAAACCTTGGTTCCAGTCTAAGGCTGGTTAAATTGACTGATCTTGTCAGTCCTGTGATAGCATTTCCACCAGTCAACTTTTTCTCATGTACATGACACTTATCCTTACTCTATACAGTCCCCTCTGCTGAAAATCATCAGGTACTCACCAAAAACCAAACAAAAATATGCTACTCCAGCCACATGCCAGACACAATGCACCTGCTATCATTTCCCCTTCTCCATCCACTTACTTTAGCATCCCCTCAATGCACTGCTTAGGTACCCTCACCCTATCTGAAGACAATGTTGTTTCTGACTGCATCCACTTTAGGAGAATCCTCATGTTTCAGTGTTTGGAACACTGCACAAGGATTTGCTGGTTGTGCTGAACCACTGTGCATATTAATTTGGTTCTCATTTGGTAACACTGAAAATAGTCTAGATTAAATGAAGAAAGACATACCTAAGAGTGCAAATCCCTATGTCAAGCTGTAATGCTTACTGTGAACATGAACATTTTTACTACAATATGCCAGACAGTGTCATTTTCCAGATAATTCCCTCAGTGTTTAATGAAACAAATATGAAGCAAAGAAGGGATTTTTGTGCTCTCAGTTGTCCTCGCTTTTTTTGTTCCAAGGAAAATGTATATTGTCTCGATACAAAATTAACTTTCATTAAAAAAACAGTCTAGAAGGGTTTGATTATCCAAAATGTGGAGTATAAAGGAATCACTCAATTTGAAAACACTAAGTCTTCTCTCTGAGGACTTTTACCAAACTCTGTACTGCTTTGAAGTTAGTTAAAAGTCATCAGGCCAGTGGGGTTCAAATACTTCAGTGCTTGTAAAAGCAATAGAAGCATCTGTGGCAGGGGCAGCAAACACACTGGAAATGAATTCTCAACTCTGATCTTAGCTATGTAACTTGAAGTTGTAGTAATTTCTTTCTATGACACAACCCCTCTTTGCTTCTGTGTTTCTTACTGCAATAAAAAGCCTGAAATATTAAACATACAGAAGAATTAAATTAGACTTTGTAAACCAGCAATAATATTATTATGTTTTCAATGTTCTAAAGCCTTAAAGTTCAGTTTAAATAATCATCATGTACCAGCTCCTTAAACAGCGTTAGCAATGTAAACAGCATTCAAAAATGCAAGAAGTTCAACTTTATAAAAATTACATCTGCAGGCTGTTAAAGGAGAATCTGCAAGAAATGTCAAACAATGCTGTTCCTTGTGTACTCCACTGAAATAACAAGAAAGCTGCATCTGGAAACAGTTACTGGCACAGGACTTAAATAAAGTATTGTGTTACCTTTAATGAACTAAATATTATTAATCAAGAGCCAGATATAACAGTATGCCATCCAGCTGGCTTGTAATTCAATTAATTTACCTTCTTGGGAGATGACAGTGGACTTTGATGATTTGATGGGTTTGCTGTCTAGAGTCCAGGTGACAGCTGCAGGGGGATCAGAGGAAATCCGACATTGTAAGACCAATTTTTCACCATCTTCTACTTGAGCATCCTGAAGCTTCTCTGTAAAGGAGGGTGCTGTTCCTTTGCTCGCTGGTGGTTTGCTTGCTGGTGCTTTGTTTTCAGCTTTTTTCCCACTTACTCCGCCATCCACCACTGCACACCCATGTTCACAGTTTCTGTCATTCTTCTCTTCTTTTTTCACTGCTGGTTTGGCAACAGGGGCTTGAGAGTTGGGGGTCGCGTTCTGGGCTTCAGCGTTGGTGCGGGCGTTTGGTGCTGGGGTGTTAGCGCTGCCATTCTCTGCAGGTGGCTTCTTCTTTGAGCCCAGCACAGACCTGAAATCTGTAACGGCAGGTTTGGCAGGTGGTGCCTTCTCTGGCACTGGGGCTTTTGGGGTGCCTTTCTTGGCCAGCACGGAGCGGAAGTCCACCTGCTGAGGAGCATGGACTTTCCTTTCCTCCTCTGACAAGGTCTTGGGTTTGACCTGCCGCTGCAGGTTTGCTCGGAAGTCCATTTGCTCGGCTGGGATTTCTTTCAGTTCCTCCTCAGAAAAACTTTTGGTGCTGACTTTCTTGCCTAAAATGTCACGGAAATCAAGTTGCTCAGCTTCCTGCTGCCTCAGACTCTCCTCTGTGTGTTCCCGAGTTTCCACTCGCCTCTTCAGCACTCCTCGGACGTCTTCCTGCTCTTCCTCAGCTACTCTGGTTTCACTGCTGTTCTTTTTGAAGCCACTTGTCCTACCAAATGTTAGTTTACCATGATCTCCACCATCTCTTCTCTCTCCAGAGCTGGCTGATTCCCTCCCACTATGATCCGAAAAAGAAAAGAAAGAGAGAGCCAGGAAAGGGGCTGGTTTAAAAATGTCAGGGAACAATCTCAGAGCAGGAACAAAATGTGTTTATAGAAGGGGAGGTTGATTAGAGGAGCATACTCCATTAGTTTATTGCATCAATGATGACTTCAGGAGCCATATAAGGGCACAAACAAAAAAGATCTTCTCTGCTCTGGCTTGGTACAATGTGCTTAGCTTGTATGATGAAAACAATTTGTTGGGTCACATTTGGGGATTAGGTTGAACAGCAGCCAGCCTGGGTCTGTAAGGGCAGGGAATTAACGGAGCAAAAAATAGAACCCACCCATGCAAGTCCCTGGGAAAAATACTCACTCTCTGAGCATTTCTGCTGTGGAAGCTGAACTCTCCCGCAGCATCAGAGACACCTGGCAGCTGCATTCTCCAACTTGGTTCCTGAAATATTTAAGTGAAATCAGAAAAACAGAGGTTTCTCCCTCTGCAACTTGCCTGAGCTAAGTGATTGTGTATTGCACGAAAACAGCTCAAACCCAGTGTGGCATCCTCCTTTGCTATGCCCAGCACTATGATGTTTGACTGAGTGGCTTTGGTCCCCCTACATTTGGAGCTAAGCTATCTCAAATAGTTTTTACTGATCTGTTGATATCTGCACTGGGAACAAGATACTCCCTGAACAAAAATCAAAGCAATTTACAGAATGAAACAGCTGCAAACAAACAAGCTAAAGGAAAATAAATACAAAAGCTGGAAAGCCAAGTCAGAGGAAGGGGCTATTTTGCAAAGCTGAAAATCTTTCCAACTCTGCCTACTGTTTATTTATTCAAACCCAAGCTCTTAAGTTTTCTAATGTTAAGATATTAAAAGCAGGGTCTCATTTCCTTCCCTCCCCCCTGGCCCAACCAATCAGCAAAACCTATCTACATGGATTGCTCCAGCCTGTACATGTTTATATTAAAAAACATAAAAGTGTCACCATATATGGTGCTGAGTACTTATTCTTCCTTTTGCAGAGGAATACCATGGATGCCTTCTGGAAAGGGCTCCCATTAAAGAATTCATTTAAAGTGCTCCCCCCTCCCCTGCAGCTCCCTCCCTCCCACAGATATATATCATTCTTCTAGCCCCAAACAGCTCTTCTCCGCTTAACACAGGAGATGCCAAAAGCAAAATTTAACTCCTCAGGGCAGCAGTTGTGTAACTGTTGCCACCACTCCCCTGACTGCTATTAAAAACCAGACTTGAATTGATTGTGGACTGGAGATATCTTTTATTAGTGGAAACACTTTTGTCCTTCCCAGTTTAAGTATAAGCTTGCAAATGGACTACAAAGTCCTGGAAGATTTTTCTTTTTCAAACAACAATTTTTGCCATTGAAAACATTTCCTGGACATTAGCGAAACACATGTGTGTTAGGAGGGAGGAAGGAAAGAGAGGCAGGTTTTCTCAGCTGTGGTCTCCTTTCAAAAGACTTGCTAGATAAGAGCACCTTCAAGTCCACTTAGCCCTGAAATTTAACACGTGGACTCAGGACTGCCTTTCTCTTAGCTTGCCATAAATATATTGTCTGACTTGCTTTTTAAATAGTGCATGGAAATACATTCCTAGATATGGTACTGTCTGGGTGAAAAAACTGTAATTCCACCCATTTGTAACTGGCAGTGAAGATATACTGTAGGCAAGCTAATTAACACAGATCACAGATTCACAGACGAAGCACAAAGTTTTGTCTTTCTAAGAGCAGTTAGTGCCATCACCTTTTCAGGTAGATCTTCCTTGTTTTCTATTGCTTCAGAAAAAGAAAGAGTGGATCAGCCTAACATGAAAACCAAGCCTATAGCTCCACAAAGAAATCGGTGGGTTTGACCAAAGTAACTGAATTGCAAAGTAAAGGCCCTGCTGGTAGGAACATATCTTACTTGACCTTAAGACCATTAATAACAAGAAACCATAGAAACATTTTCAACATTCATATCCAATCAGTCAAAATATGTACACTAGAAAATGTTATTGAAGATAATCCGTGAGGACAGCAATGAAAGCCACAAACCTTATTTCCTTCTATACAGAAGTTTAGATAACATCTGAGCACCAAACAGAAACTGTTCAAATGGCAGGAGAGGATCCAAGTCAATGCAGAGAGTATTTAACTCAGCCCTGCACTGGAGACCTGCCATTCTTACTTCCTCTTATGTGTGGCTTCCATTTGGAAGCAAGAGAAATAGAAAGAAGGCAAGACAAATGGAAACACACACAAAAAAAGAATAGCATGTCACCTCCTCCCAACATACCGACTGGCATCAAATGATGGCAGAGTACCAACACTACTGAAAACCTGTTGTCTTCAAACAATGCATTTCAAACCAGCCCCCTTTGCCACTATTGAAACTCATGGCTTTTTTTTTCCTGCTTCTCAGAAGCTCTTAAGAAAAGCAGACACACTCTGGAACTGCTCATTCACCAGTGCTGCAGGGCTCTTAGCAGACTGTTGGTTTACCAGAAGATCCCTCCTGTCCAGGACTTCAAACCAGTCCAAAGCTGACATAGGGAAAGCCATGCATGCAGAAGTATAGACAATTTACAGCATACATCAAATACTGAGGCACCACCACTCAGCTTCTGTCATGACTGTATGGCAAAAATATTTGCCCACAAGAATTGTGTCACCAGTGGGAGAGGTTGAAGCAACAGAGATGACTCTCTCCCAGGAGAGGGATCTAGGGATACTGAATGTGGTCCTGACCACTGTGAAGAATAACAGCATTTCCGCAGGACCCACTTCTGCAATGCTTCTCTCCCTCTGCAAATTCTTCACATATGCAAGGAAGCAAATAAGGAAGGCAAAGTAAACCCTTCTAAAGTAAGCTATTTTTCACAGGGTTTGGAAAATAAAGGAGGGGGTAAGAAAGCAGGAGAGCATTTTGTTCTTTCTATTTTTAAAACCTTGGGAAGCACAAATTATGGCAACAGTGGGACATACAAGTACCTAGATGGAAAAATGATTCACAAGGTAGTTTTTTGATCTTAATTATGATTTCTGATTCAAGTGAATGCCTGAAAACCAGACCACCAGATATAAGCCTTGAGTCTGTGTCTGATTCATCACATCCCTGTTCAAAAGTGTAGCCTTCTCAGGGCAAGTCCTGCTACCAGTGAAATCGAAGTGATGATTTTAGGAGCAGGGAGAACATACTTTTGCTTTCTGAATTCAGTGGCAAAGTCTGAAAAGCTGAAGTCAAAACCACTGACCCACCTTGTAGATCACAAAATGGAAAAAGAGAAACAAGCCAAGAAAAATTAAGAAGGACTGGGTGGTTTAGATTCTAAATTCGATCAAGAGTAATTATGGCAACTTGGTAAACATTTTTGCCTTTACACAATTTCAGAATCTAGGCAAGGCAAAGATGCATAGGGGCACTTAGAAAAAGTAGAGCTTTGCAGTACATAAGCAAATCTTCAAGTCTTTCATGTCTCTGCTGTTTTGAATCTTGACAATAACAACATTACTTCTGCAGCTTGAGGTTCTCGGTGTTGGCATTTTATCTACAAAACCCTAGATACAGGATAGACCTTAGTGGCTCTGTTATTGTGGAATAATGATAGACATGGATAAAATGTATGCTTAGTAGCTACACTGTAAAGAATTGCCTGGAAGTGTTGACTTTTGCAGGACTGCTCGGTAGAATGCTCATGCGCAGGACTTATCTTTAAAATGTCAAGGCATAATAATAAAAAACCCCCACCAAAAACAAATAAAACCCCAGCTGCAAAGCCTGAAGCAATTTTAAAAATAGCTCTCTGTCCTATTGTGGGATCAGTTTTCCCTGGAATGGCTTTTATGTTCAAAATATCTTGAAATACTAGTTTCTTGGCAGAATCTACTCAAATATTTTCACTGAACCTTAGATGAGACTTATTGTCTGCATGTCCCTAGGAAGCACTCTCTGGAGGAAGAGGAAAAAAAGCACTTTAATTATAGTGGGGGGACACACTGAAAATTCCTACCAGTCTACCAAGTGTGGAACAAATACTGAGGAGTAAAATACATTTTTTCAAGGATGAACAAGAAAGGGCCAAAGACGTTGATCCCTAGATATAGCTGGTGCTTCAGTGCAGGTAACTGCAAAGCCTCAGAAGAAGGTTTTGCAACTTTCCTGTGAGTGAAATGGAGAGGAGGTCCAGACTCCATGGAGCTTTAACCCCAAAGAAAGCAGCTAATCCACTGGATCACAACTTCAGCTGACATAAAGCAGAGCAGCTCCACTGGCTTCAAAGAGGATGCACTGATTTACCTCACTTGAGGGTTTTGCCAAAAGCTTTTTATACCTGAAAGACCAAGCATTTTATTTGCATTTCACAGCACTGAGTGGGAGAATGGAATGAAAAGGGGTCATGGCTTTCTTTTCTAAAAATATACAATGTGTTGATAACAGAAAACAAGGTTTGCAAACTGTATTTTACAGAAAGATAGAACTATGTTTACTGTAGAGTGTAATGAAATGTAAGCTTCAACTGCTTCTTATATAACCTGAATTGCAGAGTATTTGAGGTACCATTGATTTATAAAATGAATGTTTACCTTTGATTTTGATCAGATTATCAAAATCTCTAAATAAAGACTAATAAACACTAACCAAACTTTTATGGAAGATGATGTGAGGGAGAAGAGAAATACTTAATAGTCAAGAAGACAACGGCTAACAAAGCTGATGTTTAAGGAACTGAAGGAGGATTTATGAGGTCTCTCATGTTGACTGTGCTGCTATAAAGATAAAAGTTTTGCTTAACAAACACAGTCTCTGTCCAGTTCTCACAGCTTCTTTGCTCACTTCTTCATTAGTGATGTACACATTGAGTGAAAGAACACAGGAAAGTCATACTGAGATAACAGAATAGCAGCACTTGCATCACTGGAAGGATGCTAAGGATGGGAGGGGAAATAGTATCTGTGTTTTTCTAAGTAAATTAAAGATTTTTATTTCCCATTTCAAGCATTTTGCAGGCTGTAAAAGTTCAAATTTCAATAGATGAACTGCAGGGGTGAATGAATCTGTTCTTTTTATATTTATGCAGCATTATTACTCTAGGCCTGAGACATAACAGGCTCAATGGAGCAGTGTCAGGACAATTAAAATGAAGAATAAAATGTAGAGGAGTCAGAGGTCTAAAACCAGGACTAGGAGAGGCTACAATGACTACCCATATGTTTTAATAGTCAGATGTAGCACTCTGCTAAATAGGAAAAGGCAAAGCAAATATGTATCCAAATAATGCTGAGGGATGGTAAGACAGAAAGCCAATGAGCAATCACTGATGGCTCACTAGGATCACACTAGGCTGCATGTCCATGTCAGTTCACTCTGATGAAAGGAGAAAGAACTAGCAAGAGACTAATAGATCTTTTGTTAAACCCACGTGTTTAAGACCAGAGTTTTAATTTGTGAGCAGCCAACACAAAGGGAAAATTGTGAAGGTATTAGAACAGAATTTAGAGCTTAGGAATAATGGAGAAGAAAATTGGAAAATAATTAACACTGGTAGGAAACCATGCTCAGACTAAATTAAGGGAGTTGGAGAAGAATTGACTCCCTAAAAGCAGCTATGCAACATGCTTCTAAAATTAATATGTGAAAGGAGCTGCACATTTCATTTGAAATGAAAATGTTTAAAAATAGCCTACTGTCAGCTCCTTTATAAACTCTTCAGTGACTTGACTTGTGTTTTTTCAGTTATTCCATATTTTTAATGGACTCAGGAGTTTTAGAGAGAAAGACACTAAAGGCAGCTTTCCTCCTCTCAGGTACTGCTAAGACTGTTTATGAATATATAAACAATACTCCATCAAGTATTCAAGACAAATGCAGCCAGTTCAGCAGCTATTTAGACAAGACTATTTAGTGCTGAAAATTATTTGAGCTCTCTTGCAAACTTGAAGTTATACAGCTGACTTTTGGCTCCTTGGATATTCCTGGGGCCACTACGCTGCTGTTGCTCACACTATA
This sequence comes from Acanthisitta chloris, assembly GCF_000695815.1. Classification (NCBI taxonomy): domain Eukaryota; kingdom Metazoa; phylum Chordata; class Aves; order Passeriformes; family Acanthisittidae; genus Acanthisitta; species Acanthisitta chloris. The sequence continues at coordinate 85,032 of NW_008678489.1, forward strand.
TAAGCAGTTGCATAAAAACTTATGACTTTCTTCTCCCCAAACAGTAACTGAAATTTTACCAAGGACAGCAGGGTAAAAAGAGGTATGAGCATTCCCCCTGCTCTAATTGTAGCACAGCTTTACTCAATGGGGATTAGATAAAGCCAATGTGAATGCACTGCTCTTTGTGGGATCCCCAGCTATTTCTCCAGTAAAAGGATTAGGGAATAACTGAAACTAGCATGTAATCTGCTGTGTTGTTTTCTAGCTACAACTTCACTTTTTCTTATCCCTCCAAAAGAAATTGTTCTCACCTGCTAATTTTCTGAAGTAATTTATTTTCTGAATGTACATTCTAGAGTCATGATATTGTCAGGCTTCCACTCTGACAAATGTCTCCTGTGGTGAATTTGGCCTGTGTGATCACCAACTACACCTGATCATTATGGCCAACTTCCTACATCAGCCCCAACAAAGTCTTCCCCAAAGCCCTCTTGGCTCTCCTTTGTCCTTCCTCTTTCCTTCTTCCATTCCTGAAGTTTTGCTGAAATATCTCATTCTTTTTCATTTCAAGTGAAACCACCAGCATATGATAAGAGAAGTCCATGCCCAGGGCACAGACACAGAAGTGTGGAAATGTACCAGCAGAAAGCAGCAATTCTCACAGCTGCTGCTCTCTCCTGTAGGGGTTAATGACTTTAATGAAATTAAACTGGCATTTCTAATCCTGCCAGAGGTACCAAGTGTTAGAAACACCACTGATCCCCAGTGAGATTTAGATGCAAGCATGTATATAGACAGGACTTGCACAAATCAGCATTGTGAATGCCGTAGATGACTTGGGCTGATTGTGAAGAAGCCAGTTGTTCTGAAATGAGCCAGTTCACAATTTATTGCAGACTAGAAAGGGCCTAAATCTACAGAAGAGCTTACTTGCAAGAAGGTCCTGGTACATATGGCTCTGCCTACATATATGTTAGTCATAAGGCTTGAAATTAAGTGTAGAAAAACTTCATTATAGGAAATCCTGATATTCCAGAGCTATAATTTCCTAAGGCAGCCTTTTCTGGTGAAATGTGTGTGTTTCATCTGACTTTAAATATCAAAATATACCAAAGCTAGTCTGTGTCTGCCTGTGATAGTCTGTGAAAACACACCTCTGAGCCAGGCATCTACACAGTGACATGTCCATCATTCAGGCCACACTGGTTGGAAAATAAGCTATAAAAATTTAAACTCCTTGTTTAGAGGCTAAATGGGTTGAATTTATTAAGAAATGCCCTCCCTCCTTGTGTAAAGGAGACATGAGTAATTTATTTGGAAGTAGGCAAAGGACAATTCAGACAAGTTCATCTGGACAAAAAAACTAGTGTGTGGAGCCGATCCGATAATTTTTTTCCAGTGTAATGGATTCAAATGTCCATGATGGTTAAACAATTTTTAACAAAGAAAGCTACAAACATTAGCCAAGGAAGGAAATACATCTATGCACAGCAAATAGCATGGAATGATAACTTCAGTTTAAAGCTGTTATGTTTTCTATAATCACATAAGGGATGTATAAATACTCCCAATCTTCACCCCTGGGCATGGAAAATGCTGTGGCACTTTCTAGAAGGTAAAGAACCAGAAAATCTTGTTCTTCATTTAAAGGACAGTTTTTTTTTACTAGAGTAATAGAAAATCAAACTCAAAACAGCTCTTCCAGATTTTGTAGGAATGACAAGATGTCCAAAGCATCAGGGAACCTCGTTTCGAAGATACGTCAGAAAAAGGAGACTATGGCTTGCCTATAAAATTCAGACATTCCAAACACGGCCGGGAAGCAATTTTTTCCCCTTAAAGGTATGGATCAAAATCTTGTGCAACAGCCCTTCCTGGTCAGGTTGTTCCCGTGGAAAGTAGGCATCCTTACAAATACCTAGAGAGATGCCAAACATGATAAACAATAGCTCCAAACTCAAGACAGTGATTGCAGTTTCCCTTGCTAGAAAGCCAAATTGGTTCCCATAATGCTGCCACAATGATTTGTTTTTCAGGATCCCGAAAGGAAACCATACTGCTTTGTCATTTTAGCCGAGTCTTCTTGTGTTTCCTCTTTCATCTGAGTTTTTACAAGTTCTTTCCATCCCTCATAAATATTTTGCTCCTTTAGTACCCTAATGTTTTGTGTGAATAGAAGGGAACTCTTGCCTTCTTCAGGCTGGAATTTCAACTTGGGGGAACTAATTGTTTCAAGGGAACAAGTGTTTTTCATGGCAAACATACCTGAGCTGAATTTCGTATTGCCCTGCATGACGAGACTGCACATTCCTCAAAATCAGTGTGAAGATGTCTTCATTTTGCAGGATTTCACATGCTGTTCCCGGCACTATTTCTTGCCCATCTTTAAACCAGTGAACAGTGGGGAAAGGATCTCCAGCAATGGCACAGGATATAAGGACATTTTGCCCAGGAGCTGCTGTCACTGATCTTGGTTTGCTAATGAACCAGGGCTGAATCCCATCCTGAGGTTCTGTCGTTTACAAACACAGTTTACAAATCAGAAGAAAATGCCAAGCTTGAAAGTAACTACTAAACTAACTAATTTCAGGAAAGCAATCACAGGCAAGGAAAGTTATTTTGAACATTCAGGGTGTAAGTTTTTAATCTGAAAATAAGTCAGGCTTCAGTTTTGGAAGTAACTTGTGTTCATACTAAAATTAATCATTTACTTGGCACTTTACTGGCTCGATCCAGGCTTATGTTAAGAACAAAACAAAGGGACTTTAAAGCTGCCCTAAAAGGAATCTTGGAGATTTGTCCCTAGAGAATACGGGCAGGAATAGCTTTAAGGGCAAGTAAGAGTACTATGACTGCTGTGCAGTTGAGAGCTCATGTAATAAATCATCATTAACTATTGCATAAAATTGCATTTAATATAGAAGACTGACCCTGAGGCTAGACCTCAGGGGGGGCTTAGGGAATAGAGGAAGGTCTGAAATCTGAACAGACAGTGACACCAGGCTACAGACCCACCCCTGGAGGCACAGCTCTCTCAAATACTGCCAATAAGATACTTTGTATTAAAAAACAATAAAAGTCTCGCACTGATTTTAGTAATGACTATGAGAAAATGTCAGCATACAGTAAGTTTGGATAAACTTCCCTGTCATGAAGGTAATAAATGCCCAGTCACAGGAAGTTTGTAGGTACTTCAGTGTTTACTGTGGGATTTGCATCATGTGTGGCGATTCAAAGCCAAATTTTTTGCAGCTAGTCCTCACATTGCAGAAATCATGTGTTCATTACCTGCTACCACTACTATTAAAGCCAGAATACCTGGCTCCTAGACAGCTTTCCCAAATACTAAGGGCTTCAACAAGAAATAAAAACATTATTAAATGGTTTACTTCAAGTCCATAGCTAAGTAAGCCTGATAGTTATAATCTGGAGCTGCATTTAGCAGAAGTTTTGCACTGTCCCTAGAAATAGGACTCAGGAATGCATTGTTGAAATAGTAACATAATGTTCCAGAGTGAAAAGATTTTTTTTAAGCTGCTCCTGCTCAATATCCTTTTTAATTCAGATGCAGAGACTGAGAACTCCTAGCATCCTTCACAACAAACCTTATAAACACTCATGTACTTTAAATAGACACTCCTCCAGCACATTAGAATTATTTTCTTTTAGCATTTTGTAAGGTGAAGAGGAACTTTATACCTTGAACTGTCAACGTAGCCTGGGTTTGACTTTCTCCTACTTCATTCCAGGCTTCACAGGTGTATTTGCCTGTGTCTTCAGGAAACACCTCCTGGATGTAGAGACTGTACTCATTGCCTTTCTTCTCAAAGTGGAAATCCTCAGACTCCTGGATTTCTTTTCCATTATGCAGCCAGATAATTTCAGGAGCTGGGTTAGCTGAAAAACAGGGAACAACAAAAATCTCAGGCACACACAAAACCCCACCATATGTCGATTAAGAAAATGAACAGGGTTGGTTGGGTTTTTTTGCCACCTGATTCTGCAATTTCATCTTCAAAACACTCAGGAATTTCATTAACTCTGTCAATGTTGTGTAATGTGCAATAGTCTACCTTATCACAGTTAAAATAAAAATTAATAAGGGAAGCATGTATACAGCAGGGAGAATGAGTTCTAAACCCCACAAAGGTGAATATCAAGAGATCTGTTACCAAAACCCATACCAGGACTACTCTTTTCTGCAGCACTAATCTTACCCCAGCTAACAGGAATTCAATCTTGCTTGGTCCACAACAAAAGCTATTACAAGCCCACTGAGAGTTAGTTTTAGTTCTACAGCAGGACCCGACAAGAAACTTATATTACTATAATTATCTCATTCCAATAAAGAAACACTTGCACAGGTCTGAACACATTTACACTGGACAATTCATCTGCCCTGAAGATGAGATTAGACAAACCTCGCTTTTATAAAACTGGTTTCTAGAACTATTATTTCCAAATGCAAAGACACCTGCTAAAAGGACAGTGGAATAAACAACACACTTTGCAGCACAACTTAAATAATACTGCTCTATTGCTACTCACCTGATACCTCCACAGTCATTATCACTTGACTTCCATCCATTACTTTGAGGTCAGTCAGGCCCTTAAGGAAGATGGGTGCAAAAGTCTTGTTTAACTTGGCAGCCTGTGTACTTTCTGTCTTCTTGCTGCTCTTCTTTTCTGTGGAGTCACAAAAAGAGCAAAAAAAAATTCTTTTACAGGAATTTTCATGACAAACTTTAACTGACCTGAGATTCAACACAATTTTGAGCCAGTGGTTTTGTTTCAGATCTCAGAAGGCAAAAATAACTGAAACCACCCAATACAGATGTTTTGCCATGCCACTATTCCAAGAAGAAAGACCAGAAATGGGAATGAAATTGTCTTTTTTCCAGGAATCCTCTTAAATCATTGTAAACAGATACCATAGAGTATCACTCAGAAATTTACAGTAATTTTCCCCAAGTACACATGCTCCAGTGAAAAAACCCGCAAACAACCCAACAACTTGCTACCAACAATTCAATGCCTTTAATCACTGCTAAATTCACATAAAAATCTTAAGGTTGCTATTTTCATGACTGATGAGTTAAAAATGTAAACTCACAGGAATACAGGATTTGCAACTGCATAAGAAACTACAAACCATTTAGGTTGTTAGACGGTCACTACTGAATGGGCTTGAGTTCACTATACTCCTCACCTGTACTTCACTTAAGCAACTGATTGATGCTGGGAAAGATTGAAACCTGAGGTTATCATTATATATCACAAAACAAACTGTTGGATTAGGGCTTTTAAAAAAATTTCTTCTGAGGCTCTACAATCCAATGCTGAGTGCTGGAATGAAGTTAATCACCCTGAAAATAAAATCTATCTGTGATATGTTGTTTCTATATCCACAGTGTCTACTCTGACTTGGATTAGGAAGCTGTGAAGCAAGACCATTTAACTGTGATCTACATGATACACTAGATCAGGAAAGATACTCCTGCCCTAAAAACCTAAGCAAAGACACTTCTGAAGCCCAAGTAGTGATCATGACCAAATGTAAGGTCATAGATATTTACTGGTCACTTGGATGCACTTTTTGTTTTGTTTAGCTTGTGTTCAGATCTCTTATATCTTGCCTTTAAAATTCCAACCCTATGTTCTATCCATGCATGAAAATAGCTTTATTTTGCTTATTCCTCCCTTTGAAATTTTCAAAGGTATATCAAGAACATCCAAAATAATATTACAGCAAGAGAAAGTGCCAGGCTGGAGAAAAAATACAATTCACAAAATTGGCAATTAGCAAAAAATGAAAGCACCTCACTGAACAAGCCCAATGAACCTCTTGGAGGCAAAAAGTTAAGCTTGTCCCAGGGTAATTTGAGCTCAGTGTAAATTTGGAAGCTGCCTGAAGGGGAAGTTTTTCTTCTTCTCTAGCAAAGCTTTTTCTAGCCAAAATCTTGTCTGGCTGGCTTATGCTGTAGGTCGTTTCTTGGCACTGAACAGCAAGACATTGATGCATGTGAGAATGGAAATCTGGGACCTGACTGAGACCCACTCGGCCCAGTGTTATGGACATACTACTCCGGAGTGCCTGATTCACCATCAGACCACACTGATACATCTTAGGGCTTCCCATAGCACCTGCTTGTAAGTGACAGATGCTGTGTAGAAAATAGCCATGAAGTTAGGTGAAACTCATCTACAGTAATAAACTACTGTGATTCACCATATCCCTCTGTTTTGTAATGTTTACCCAGGGAAACAGCTTCAAACAATTGCTGTACTAAGCAATATCAGCACATACTCTTCACTACTCTAATGACTTGCAGAAAATATCTTTGCCTCTCAAACTGAAATAGACCTATGGGGGAAAATAGGAATCCACATTATGCAAAAAAGGAGGAAAAGAAGATGAAGAAAGGAAGATAAGGAAAAAAACAAGAGAAGGAAGGCAAGACAGGAAAGAAGCTTAGAAAAAAAAAGAATGAAAAGGACATTCAAAAATAATATTCCTATTATCCTTTTTACTGATACAATTAATAATGTTGCAAATCCAGAACACAGATATACAATAAAAGAAGAGCAGGGAAAGGAAAACAAAAGCAGAGGTGTAGCTATACACCAACAGAGAAACAGACCTGGGGGCTGACCAGAAAACTTCACATCTTCAGAGGAGGACAGATAATAAAAAAAAAGGAGCTGAAACAACTCCCACAAGAGTTAACTGTGACCAGGAAACAAATTTGCTTGGAGTGGCTCTAACAGCAATTCTCCCAGACCAGAGTGAACTGCCTCCAGCAGAGCCCTGGTACAAACAGCATTAAGTCTGAGCAAGCACTCCACATTCCTCACAACTGGCTCTTTGCTCTGTTAGACTCATGTGCCTGTTGCATGTAGTCTAAATAAATGGATTTTTATAATCAAGGAAGACAATGCACTGAAACAGCCTCAGCTTATTAAAACAAAATGGGTGAACCACTATGGAAGAAATAGAGCAAAATCATTTCCCAAAAGGAATATTTCAGCAATGCTAACTCCTCCAAAATATGTGCTGCAGAAATGACAGATTCATGTACTGGAATAAAACCACCTTCTTGCAGAGAGCTGCAGAAACATTAAATGGAAGCAAGCAAATAATTCACAGCAATTGCGTACATGAATCACAAACCCAACAAGTTTACGAAAAAGTTAGGCCTCAGTTTTTCTTAGTTATCTCAGACAGATGTGTCCTCTGCTGGTGAGGAGACCTACTGACATGAGTGACATTATGTTCTACTGGGGGTGCAGTCCTCTACCCCTGAAAGAGTGACTAAAGAGTGAAAGAGTGACTGGAAGAGTGACTGAAAGAGTGATTAAAGGATGAAAACCAACTCACCATTGCTACTGATCAGTGCTTACTCCTTGTGAGTGAAGCTGTCACATGGAAATGAAGGGAACCAGAACCTGCCTCACCACTGCACAAATCTTAAAGAAATAATAGTGCTTACACTAAATTTAAGCAGTGCATAGGTTTATGCTGATCTCTTGGATGAAGACCAGTTCTGTGCTTAAACAGAAACTTATGATGGCAAGTATCAAAAATCCGAAGTCTATGATATGTGAGTAGTAAAAAACTTTAAGAATAGAGCTGCACCAGTGCAAGAAAAGTTTCTTAAGAGACGAAAGAGCTGTTTCATGAGAGGAAACTGAATGCAATCACACAGAACATTAAGATGGATTATTAAGCCTAAAATATTGAAAGCTCGAGGCTTAGTCCCAGGACAGAAAAAAAGACAACTTTCTGAAGATATTCCTATCTTTGTAAACATATCATATACAAATGCACATACACTTTGATTTACTCTTTGAAGTAGTACCTGATCTCCCAATACCTGTTGCACAGCAGGAGTGGAAACATCTCCCTATCTATTGCTCATGTTCTTTGGAGCACAGGGGCAGTGAAGACATTTCTTTACCAACTGATACGAAATCTGTTGTATGCAAGAGCTCAAAAACTCGAAGCTATCATGGCTAAGGCAAGCAGTGTAGCTATTTAAACATGTGACATCCAGGATACAGTAAATATATGGCTAGTAAGTCTGACTCCATGGCAACTCGAACAGGCTTTCTTCAAAACACAACCATTCTCCCCTACTATCAAAATATATATATATATATTAATGGGGAACTCTAATCTTATGCTGCTATTGATCAGTAGCATATGTTTATTGTATCAACAACTTAATCGGAATATCACAAATATCGTCTAATGTTTCTTGACTTGGCAACAACAATTAAAAATACTTTATTTCTAATCCATAAAAGATATTTGTTCATTAAGAGACCATAGGGGCTCATTTAATGTAGTGTATGTTTCTTTATTTAAAATTTGATATTGTGGACTTCTAGACTCAGAAAAATATTAAACTGACCTACAGAGAACTTTAGTTTTTCACGGATGTTTTACACAAGATAACACTGTCAGTTTCAGATGTGTTACTCAGTTTTATTTAGTCTTAGTCTAAAATAATTGCATATTCTCAGAAGGGGCTGATACAGTCACGCAGAGGCCAAATTACAAAGCCTGAATGTTAACTAACTTCAAATTCTTCTGAAGCTTGTAAATACTTTTAGTTGTTTATTTATGACATAGCACCATGCAGTGACTCACTGTTTTTCTGATGAATGCTTTAACATCTCACAGTTTTACCATGAAATAGCAGTGCTGTGCATTTTCACAGCTTATTTTAGTATACCTAAAGGCTTCTTCAATTTTAGCCTTTATGGCTCTTGTTTGGAAAAACAGCAATCAAATTGATTTTGGAGGTAAAAGTCAGGATGCTGCTCATTCAAGATTAAGCAAATAACTCCTGTTCCCATTTATGGTCAACAGATACTGTGTTGTTTTACTTCCTTTTGAAAACACCTGGCTAATTATTTTGACATGAACATATTACAAGGAAAACCATACACAACAAACCATTTGTTTGCAACTTCTAGAGTTGTTGCACTTTCTGAAGTTCACATTCTCTGACCACAGCTAAGTTCTTGCTCGTCTCATACCCCAGGAACAAAATCTGTGACTTGCAGCAGGAAAACAGTGGGCAAGCAGCTAAGAAAAACAGGACATGAATAAGCAAGCTGCACACAACAATAGGCTGGTATTAGGGCTTGCTTTCCCTCGTTCCTCTGAAGTCCCTTTCACCACATGAACTCTGCAGGGTTCAAAATCCATACCCTCGCAGTGAGAGCTTCAGAGCCAAAAGCAGGAGGAAAAAAGAAAAGGAAGAAAGCAGAGGTAAACTCCTAGCTCAGATGCTGCAAGTCACTATGCTTCTGGCTGAAACACCCTCTTTTGTAACACTGCAGGACATTTTTGCTGCCAAAACTACAGACAATAAAAATATGGCACATCTGGCACCAGAAAGGAAATTTGGGACCTATGGAAAACTTTTCTTTTGCATAAGGACATGACTTGGTTATGTATCTTACACATCCTCGAGCTTAATCAACCGGATGCAAAAAGAGATCCAGTCTCTTCCTATTATGTTAATGCTCTCTAATCGCCTATAGCCATTTAATAGCTCCCTCATCACTCTTACTTCTTATTGCTTTCAAGTAGGAGTAGGTTCACCTCTAAGAATGAAAAGAAGGAATATAGGAGTCAACAAATACTGCCACAGTTAATTTTCTCCCTCCCTTTCCCTTCCCCAAATCAGCTTCTGCTGGTGCACTCAATTCCCCCAACATGGATCATGGCAAGGGAATTCATGAGGAACATCCGAGAGGACTACACAGGGTAGGCTTGATGAAACACAGGTACATTTCAGTAACTTGTTTTCAGACTGTTCAAGTAGTTTACTTTAGAGTAGCTTATAAAAGCTGACACAATTTTTTAACCATAGCTGTTGGTTTCATGCAGGTCAAGTCATGCAAGATAATACAGAAGAGAACTATGATTTTCTCAAAGGCTGCTTACAGAGAACAATTTTTGCACAGAGCTGTGGTCTGGTACAATATGTAAGCCCAGCTGGGGCGTTTCTGGTGGGCAGTGATCTTTCTGTCATTTCAACAGGCTTTTGATAAGGCATTACACAGGGTGACAGATTTATAAGTCCACCACAATGATCCCACTTATATGGTTTCTAAGTTTTTTGCTTTCCTCAGGTTTTAACGTGCATGCATGTTGGGAAACAGCAAGCAGTAAGAAACACAGTGGGAAAACACAGTGTGTGAGACCAGAAATAGTAAGCAAAGCACGTAAAGGGTACTTTATATATCCACAGATATTTTCTACAAAGCAAAAGGAATATAGGCTTTTCCCACAGCATTCCCATACCCCTAAGGGTTCTTTTTTTTTATTAGAAAGACACTCTAATAAGCACCCAAATGTATGTTTAAAAAAGCACTTAGTGCATTAAATCCATACAGATTAAAGAGAATTTAAACTCTTGCAATTTCTTAGAAAAAATACAGATTCTCAACATATTTCGATGGCAATGGGAAAAGAGATCTATTC
>NW_008678489.1:95526-107668 GCF_000695815.1 Acanthisitta chloris
ATATCTATAATATTCTGTTTTCCAGTATTTGTGTAATCAACAGTAAGGAAATCTATCTACAGTGACCATATCAAACTTCAGTTTATTTATTAACCTGTTTTAATAGAAATTCAAGGTGATAAATAATGCTTTCCTTTTATTTGAGTTTTCTCAAGCGAGGTTTTAAAGAGTCTTTATATAAATTTGACTTCTGCATATCTGCAGACTGAAAATTCTGTTTTCCAGTATTTGTGTAATCAACAGTAAGGAAATCTATCTACAGTGACCATATCAAACTTCAGTTTATTTATTAACCTGTTTTAATAGAAATTCAAGGTGATAAATAATGCTTTCCTTTTATTTGAGTTTTCTCAAGCGAGGTTTTAAAGAGTCTTTATATAAATTTGACTTCTGCATATCTGCAGACTGAAAATAATTACAAGAGGAGTCTTAATGTTAGCTGTGGGCCTAAGCCAAAACACACTTGAATTTTTTAAAACCTAGACCTGAGTCAGAACTTGGGGTTTGAGCACAATTATAAACATCTTTATATTGATAAGCAAGGGTGAGTTGTTGTATTGAAGGTGTATATTTAAAAGAAAAAGCTGAAAATTCATGCTGTGCTGAACAAATGAATTGTGAAATACACCTGCACCAGTTAAACTGCAATTTTGCAACCATCTATTTCCTTTCTAAGGCAAAAGATATAGATAAATGGAGAGAAGGAAAAAAAGAATCAGTAACTGCACTGTGGCATTTCCATTCCCTGATTTGCTGTTGAAACAGAATTGAAAACAAAAATGCAGATAAGGATGCAAACTTTGAGAAGGTTTCCAAAGACTAGACCTGGGTTTTTCCTGGCCTGTTGTCAAAATGGTTATCAGCTTATGGACATCATCTATTCTAGTAAATTTTCTTGCCTATTTGCGTACTCAGATGTACTGAAGACTTTTTCATGTGAGCTGCAGAATGCTGACATCTCCTGTTGAAATATCAGGACTTCAACATGCTCAACACTGCAGAGTATCACACAATAATTGAGTTTGGAAGGGAGCTCTGGAGATTGGCTAGTCCAGTCCCCAGCTCAAGCCAGGTCAGCTACAGCACTGCATATATACACCTCCAGTGCAGTAACTCAGCAGCACAAGCCCAGGGTTACAACTGGTCACAAGTCAAGGACATGCAAAGAATAGAGAGTTTGCTGCCTTATGTTCAGAACGCTGCAAACAACTTGCAGTGTTTAGTCTTACAAGAGGTTTAATTATACTCGAGGAATCTGTTTGCCAGCATCATGAGGTTAACTGCCAACTAATGCCTAGTCTGAGCCGTGCGAAAGGACTGCCTCAGCAACATTTACCATTTATGGTGCTTAAATATCATTTTGGCTCACAGGCTAATAAGTCAACTGAGCTGAGGAGAACACTTAACTCAAAAAGCTCTGCGCGAGCAGGCTCAGAGAGAGAAGCAGAAGATTCTACTAAAAACTCTTAAAGCAAAACTCAGGTTCACACACAGATCTTGAAAAGAGTTTCACATCCCCAAATGTTTTCAATGTAAACAAATCCAGCTTTTACCAGATCTCACATTAACAGTGCTATCAACTCAAAAATTAAGAGATTTTATATGGCAGGAAATTGATATGAGAATACTCATCTGCCTTCCTGAAAAGTTTTTTTTGCCTCAGGCCTGAAGTGATATGGTCAACACATTTTCTGCAAGTTTTCCAAGAATTCCAAACTTGATTTATAATGGCATAAAAATATGAGACCTTTATGGTTTAGATATATGTAGGAACATTTCTGCTTTATTAAAGATCTCAGGTTGGTATGCCATTTTGCAAACTCAGGTCATGAGAACTAGATGTTTAATGACTTAGGAGTGTTCTTTACACGTCTACCTCCCATAATTTATTTCTGCAGTTATAATCTGTTTTATGTAAACGGAAAGTAAGATCTACATATCCTTGGAAGATGCTTTCATTGAAGAGTTGGGACAAGTTACAGTGTATATGTTGTGCCTTGCATTACACAGAAAAACTGTTTAACTAAGACTGACAATGCACTAAGCCTATACTAGTCAGGGTGGCTAGGAATATACAAAGGAGTCTAGGTTCCACTTTAGCTTGTCTGGCAATCTTTGGGGTAGTCTTCCAGTCCTATCCTGCAGTTCCATGTATGTGTCTTATTACCCAAGTCTTGCCACTGTATGGGATATCACCAGGTCATCAGCATTTTAACCTGTTTTGTCTACTCAGTTTGCTCTGCAGCTGAGATGTCACCCCAGAAATCCCACTATGAAAAGGCTGACTACACCTGTAAGAACCATGATTTGGGAGAACAGTCAAAACAGAAGAGAACAGCCTATTTCAGTTGGACAGTACCTACAAGGATCATCTAGTCCAACTGCCTGACCAATTCAGGGCTGACCAAAAATTTAAGTGTGCTGCTAAGGGCATTGTTCAAATGCCCACTATACACTGATGGGCTTGAGGCATCAACCACCTCTCTAGGAACTCTGTTTCAGTGTTTGACTACCCTCTCAGTAGAGAAATGCTAAAGGAATTCTAAAGAAAGGCTTGTTTGGCATTTAAGTCCAGAAAAGATAAGGTAGTTCTAGTACAGCATTGTTTGTGATCAGTTGTCTCTTCTTGATAAATTTCTATTATAAATCTCTTGAAGTAAGATATTACCCTGAAAAAAAAAAAAAAGCAGAGTCTGTGTATGTGGACTGATAGTCAAGCCTTCATTAAAATGAAGCTGCAGAGAAGCACTTTCAGTAGTATACAGCTATACAAAGTTACTACCCTCTGTTCCATTCCTCTACTGCAAAGGAATGACAGATGCTTTCCTTAGGCAAACCCATCTCCTCTTTTCCTTACTTGGACCTTCCTTTCCTACAGCCTCACCTCTCCTCCTGTGCAGGCTGTTCACAAAGCAATTATTTAATTCTCACCTTTACAGCTCTTTCTGCTGGTGCTGAACAGCCCTTGCTTACACACTCACAACTCTTCTCCATGATCCTCCCACTCCACTATACTTTTTATAGTGGTATTCACAAAAGTATTTATATTGAGAAGAAACATGCACATCACCCTGCTCCCAAACCAAACCCTCTAGTTCACTAAGTCCTTTGATTAAAAGTAATTTTAAAATAATTATTTTCTTTTGAGACCCTGACATCACCTGCATTTCTGTAAGCACTGGTCATGTTCCTCTGCTTATGCAAGAATCTTTCTTCTGTAACTGAAACTTTCCATGAGATTTTTGCACTGGAGCATATATATTTGCTAGTGCATGTCTTACGTCAGCTAGTAATACAAGTACTCAACAGGCTTTTAAATACTGACAACATGTTTGTTCCCAAATCCAAGGGAAATTAACAGAAAGGGACAAAGTTCACACTAATAGAAGTGCTATTTTTTTTAAAAATGAAATGAAAAAAGTAGGCACAGATATATCCTAAGAATCTGTCTTGCTGCCTCTGTAATTTTAAATCTAGCATCAGGAAACAACTTGCTGAAAGGTGTATTCCACCTCTTGATTTGTAGTTTAAAGGCAAACATCAATCCTATGGGAACTCCTCCATTTGTGACTGTCACTCTGCCTAAGTATGAGGCACTAGGGATGAAAAGCTTAGGTGTTAAAAGAGGTCACTTGTAGTACTTTGTCATTTTACCTGTGATATCATGTTTTTTAATTGCTACATAATTATTCTACAGACTAGGTTTCTCTTTGGTGGCTTCTCCATCTGATGTACCCTGACTGATGGTACACAGGTGAACAAAATACACATTTGCACTTTGTCATTTGTTTAGCAGTATTTGCATAGAAGTACTCTGTTTTGATAAATTCAAGTCAATCTAGTAGTCATGGGAAGGAAGCTCAGTGAAGCTAAGCAAAAAGTCAATTCATAGACGTAACATAAGCTAAGTGTATTCACAACTACATGAGAAAAGCAGGAAAAAGGCCAGAAAATGCATGCAGGCAGAAATAATGGTTAGTGTCAGAAACCAAGACCATTTTCCTCCAGAAAAACACACTACATCCAACTCTCAGATGCTTTGGGACTGATTTTCCCTGATTCATTCTGTTTAGGCCTTCCTCCCATTCTACAGCTTGCCTACCTCAAATCTACCCACACAACAGTCATTTCTGGAGAGTTTTATAAATTGAGCTAATCCTACAAGATAGTTGGATGGCTCTTTGAGTTCCCATTAGCTAATCCACATCAGCTGCTCTTGGAAACATTCTTTGGGATAACATCATGCCCAATATTTCAAAATTACTCAGGCATATATTCACTTAAGAGGTTTTATATGTATTTTGATGACTTCAGTTTTTCAGCTGAAACTTAGAGCATTATAGAATTTGGCAATCCAAGCCAGAACAGTTTGCCCCTTGGCCAATGCAGAGCTGTTCCAAAGACTATTATAATAACCATTTGTTTTCTGTCATTCTGGTACATAATAGCTTAATGTTCACAATATTTGATCACATCACAGTTGATGTAGGGATGTTTTATTTTCCTCTCTTCATTCTTTTCTTTACAAATTAATTTTTTTCAGCATCCCATCTTTGTTTTTCAGTTATAAGAAATGTTAATGCAATTTTCCTCATTCTGCAAGCATTCATCCCTTATTTGCATCCAAATTTGGTTCCCCTGCTACTGGAAGTGATTTATATCAAGAAGCTGTCTTTAGAATGCATTGTTTATATTGATGGTACATCCTCTTCATTAAAAGCTTCCACATATGTTTTGCCTTTTTCCTTAATTTTGGGTCTCCATCTGGCATTGTGTTTCACATTTGGTCCCAAAGTGCTGCAAGAAAGCAATTTTAAAAAAACCCAAACAATCAAACATAGTCTTACAAGGGTGAACCATACAGAGTGCTGGACTGAGAACGCTGGGACACTCTTGAAAGCTCTGGAACAGAGTTTCTTTGATGCTTATGACAGCTTATCTCTGACTTTTCAATATACTAACAAAATCCCTCTCCCTTTTACTTAGTGCTCTGAAACCAATTCTTACATAGCCAAGTGGTTCCACCAGGTCACTGGACTGGAATGCCTTATGGACATTTAGTAAGGCTAGACTTGTATATTTTGTAAAGTCACCTGTAGTCCTTTATATTTATGTTATGCTTGAAATACAGCAAAATGCTTTCAAATAAGCAGTGACTTTGAAAAGCTGTAACAAAAATTCATCACTGTGGGGAAGTAAGGCATCATACTTTGCTTACCTTACGCAGAAATACGTATCTCAGAGAAACAAAGCTGTAGCCTCTCAATTAAGTCTTCAGAGAGAGGCTGCTTATTGCAGTGATAACCTCCTTTAAAAGATTAATGTCTAAGAAAGGTCATTCTGAGACACAAAGAAAAACAAGTCACGACCTAAAGACAGCATCTCTCACGACTGGAGGAAAAGACTCCTACCTGAAAGCCTTTCTTCCCCCTGGTTATATTTTATGGTCCCATTCACACCAGATGGAAGAGTGACAGGAACAAAACAAACTGGTTTTCCAGAAAGCATCTCCCTTCCCTGCTCTGATAAACTGGTTACAGCAGGGACTCTGACAGGCTTTCAGGTGACTCTAATCTGCTCGTCCAGTGATCAATGCATGACTACAGTAATCGGATTGTAAGGGCTACAGGCTTCCCAACATAGACACTTGCGCTGGGGAGGCTGCACTGGGGAAAAAAAGCATGAACAGAAAGTGGTGGGGGAGAAAGGGGAACAGATGTGAAGTCAGGAAAGTGCACTGCTGGCAGGGAAGGAGAAATGAGGTCAAGAGCTAATAAGCAGTATCTGCAGAACAGTGTTTGCTGACCAAGGGAGGCAGTATTAGGCCTCTATTCAAAAAAAGCAGTGTGTGGAAAACAAGCATCAGCAAAATGGGTGGCTGCAGGGCATTAGAGCCCACAGAAACACCCTGGCTGCCAGCCTGCCCTGCTGCTATCACTACCCACACTTCATGTCCTCCGTTTTGAAAACAATCAGTGATGCTGCTGCCTGGTGGGAGGAGGGTGGAGAACTCTCAAGGAGTGTTAGGTGGGTCAGGTATTTTGTTTGCCATCTACTGCAGAGCTGCAAGACAGAAGGATATTCTACTAGGAGTCAACCCTTATTTAGCAAGCACTCCAGCTTGATAACATACCTAGAGAAACCTGGAAAAGACAACTAACTACATCTCATACATGCAGAATCTGTTTGCAAAAGAACTTCCTACATGCAGTATTAATGGTTAACAAAGCCCATCATATGTCCCACCCCTTTTCCCACTCTCCCTCCAGTCCATAGTCTTGTGTAGTACACTCAGGTATTGGTGTGAATGTCAGGTGGTTAAATATCCATTTGGCACATCTTTTCTGCAGGTGGATCTGACCTAGAATTCCTTGTTAGTAATTAGTTAACTGACAAACACATATCAGAAAGAAGGCTTATCTCAGGTATGAGGCAGACCTGGAGAACTACTATGCCTGGGAGCTGCCCTTACCTTCCAACTATGCCAGTTATTACCATGAGATTGTCACAGCCTCAGCAAAGCACTA
Organism: Acanthisitta chloris; assembly: GCF_000695815.1. Lineage (NCBI taxonomy): Eukaryota > Metazoa > Chordata > Aves > Passeriformes > Acanthisittidae > Acanthisitta > Acanthisitta chloris. The sequence goes on from NW_008678489.1 coordinate 102,054, forward strand.
ACACCAACTCACTACACAGAAACATCCGAAGCCCATTAGTTTCTCCTCACCTCAGTTTCCTATTCATAAAAAACTGATTAAAATGTTCTGCCACTCTGATAAAAACCCAATTAATATTAGCATTCAACTTCAGTATCTGGAATCCCCATCAGCATATAATCACTGTATATTTCAGGTGACCTGAATGTACCCTGCAAATCCCTGATAAGGGGCTGCTTTGCTTGTTTGATTGGTTGGCTTTTAAATGGGATGCTCAACGTGTATTCACTTGTATATTTAATTTCGTATCATAAAATAATCTGAAAATTGTAATATGAAATGCGAACACCAATTCAAAAACAATAGCTTGCACATACAGTAATAGAAACAACTAAGTCATGCACAAGTTGTTTAAAAACTTTGAAAAAAGATTCTGCATCAGTCCCAAAGCCTCCCAAGTTTTGATTTTCTGGTGTATAGAAAACAAAATGTAAGTTTAAATGAAAAAGATATATCCAACATTTTCAGAGCAGCAAGTGGTGCCATTTCAGGAACATCTATGATTGAATGTTAGAGTAACCTGGACCATGTTTCTCACCTCTCAGGTTTTCTTGCATTAGACTAATTAATCTAGCATTTACCCAATGCACCTCACTCACTGGAGGATTCAGTTTGAAAATATTCTTGTGGTGAAGACATTTGTGGTTCTTCAAAGTACTGCTCAAGCTCTGTAGTTTATCTCTACCTGTATTTCAGCTGTAAGAAACCACTGACACAGGGCAGCCAGCTGTCAGGATTCAATTTAGTCTACTTAGTCTTTTACAAGGCCAAAATTAGCTTCACCTTGATTAACTTAGTTTCACCACAGACTACCTAATGGATCTACCCCAATTTACTTAAGTGATCTGAAGATGTTAATTTCTCACTTTAAATAAGCTGAAGACTGATAAATTTGAATTTTTTAAGACCATTGCATTTCTTTTGTCCCATCCATATGAAGTGTGGGGCTTTTTTGACACAGTACCAAAAACCTCCTACACACAGCTAAGTACCTTCAGCATTTTTCATACAAAGCCAAGGAATAATACTGAGGTTGCTCAGTGTTAGACAGAATTTATCATGTTTAATAACAAGGAAGTAAAAGACAACCAAAAACGAATTTGAGATTGATGACTTAGAAGGAATTCTATGCACAATAAACCTAGCTAGTTATCCAGGGCCCACTGCAAAGCATACTGAAAGTACTGGAAAAAATTCCACCCTTGTATGTACCAGGACTGGGAGCAGTAGCCCTTTATGGTACAAAGGACCTTTAAAATGTTGTTTCCTACAATAATCCCACAAAAGGAAATTTCATTTGACAAAAACAAACCAACAGATCTTCCAAAGGGCAAAGAATACTCAGAAGCTGATCAGAAAACATAGTATGTGGCTACATAACACCTGTAACCTACTGCAGGTTTAAGTACCATCTTGTACTATAATTCAGACATGAATTGAAGAGTTTGCCATTGACCACTGACTATCCTTGACCACTGACTATTCTTGCTACTAACTTTTCTGAGTTATCTGTGAGGGGAATATAATTCAGAAAAATGAAAACTGAGTTTTGCTTTTAAGACAAACTATTCATTTCAGGTTAAGTTTCCCCAGTGATCACAGCAGTTATGAACCTTCATGAGATCCTTGCTGCAGTAGAATAGCAAAGCCAAAAATGGCAATATGAAGTGAAATGTAGACCCAGACAGACTCAGAGATGTGTCCAAGGACCACAGTAGCAATTTAAGGAAAAGCTGGATTCTGACAGTGGTCTGACACTGATAATATGCCAAGAACATCCATTCCTTCTGAGATTAAACACAAATTACTGTTCACATACAAAAGGATAATATTTCTCTAATGATGAATGAACAAACTGAGCACTGCATGAAACCTGAAATCCTGAAATCATCTTGGAGACAAAAACGAACTGCAGAGAGATGGGCTACAATTCAGAAACTGCTTTACAGTTTTATTCCAAAAATCAGTGTCTGGTCAGGAGAAGATTTTTGGTTTTCTGCATGTACAATGATTTCTGCTGTAATCCGTTTGCAAAAGCTGAGCATTTAGAGAAGCCTTAGCAGCAGCATTCAGAGGCTCAGAGAACTCTAATGCCAATAAGCTTTTGCTAGAGGTTCAGATGGAAGAAATACATGAACAGATAAGAGATTTGGAAATCATGATTTTAAATTTGGTACTATTTTTGGCAGACAAATCCCCATTGATGTGAGACTTGGGGGAAGTTACTGTAATCCTCATGGCAACAGAGACATAATGAGTTTTAGGGAGAAAGCAGAGGGGACAGCTAAAACTGTAAAAATAATGAACATGTGGCTTTTACAGCCTGTCAAGCATGTTCTTAATTCTGCTCTTGTTCTTTTCCCCACTCCACTCCATGACTCCCAGAAAACAGAATGGGATGCAGAAATGAGGAACTGACTCCCCATAATAGTGGCAATGCAGATTTCTAGCCCCAGACTAGCTAAAGTACAGGAGGAATCCAACACGGTACAACAGCAACTCTGTGGCCTGAAATAGCTCAGCAGAGCACACAAGCCTAGGGAAAGGCTAGGTCACTGCTGCTCCCACGTTAGCATCGTATGTCAACCTCAAAATAACTCAGAAATGGTTAGTAAGAGAGGGGCTTTTTGGTTTCTGAGTCCCAGTGAAGGATCAGCAGGTCCCATGTCCAAGTCAGCTCCCTCGAGGTGGAGCTCTCTTGATTAGCCCTTAGCTAATGCAGACAAAATGCTTCAGAGAAATTATATGGGATAGCTTTGAGGACAGATTAGGTTCAGACTTATTTTGAATAGATATTTTCCTACTTTGTGCCTTTGTATCAGGGGCAGGGAATGGACAAGTGCACTCTCAGTTTGATAATCAAGAAATTAACTCATAGGTTTACCAGAATTACTTTGTTTTAATTTTAGGCTTGTCTAGGGTTTTATGTGGATTCATACAGACAGAATATAGGGGCAGGCACAGCACTGAAGTGCTGTAGACAAACACCCCAGAACACTGGCAAACAAAGACAAATCTTGAGATCCCAGGGATCAGGGCACATTACCCACCAAACTGTGTGTACAAATTTAAGGCAGGTATTGTTTAGTCATAGACAAAAGGAATAGTTCCCTTGTCAGCTGCCACTCAGCAGTCTGTTGGATAGGCAGTGACAAACTATTACGACTTTGGGAAAAAAATCATTTGCAGATGACAAATACCAAGTACAGGCTTGACTGTGGAGGGAATGGAAGTCTGAGGGAGGGGGATTTTAGAGACATCATCTCCAGACCATAAAACAAAACACCTGTATAAACTGATGCCATGGGAGATTGAAAGAATAAAGACCATAATTCTGATGGACACTACCTCACTGTTGAATTTATCCATGGAATTCTGTCATCTCTTGTCTTCATTGTGAACTCTGGTCTTTTAGACTGTCTTTGTTCAGATCCTAGTGCAGAATTATGACTTTCATGGACAAATCAACTATGTCAAATCAGCACTGAGGATATCAAATTATTGATATATACAAATAGAGTGCTCTCAGATTTCTGAGACAATAGGTTACCTTGATTGTTTACTACAATATTCTGGTACTTTCACTACCAAAGTTCTGCTTATTTAGAGATATACTGATTCCAATTAGCTGCTACATGCCTGCTCAGAATTATATCTGATAAATTCTGGTAACAGAGCAAGAATACTGGCATTTGCTATCATAACTGCAGTCCCTGGCACTGGGCTTTGTGCTCTTCCTTTCAAGAAGAAGGGGCAGCATCTGCCTCCTCAGCATAACATTCTCTGCCTGATGGGTGATATTTGTGGCACTGCACTTTTTTTTTTTCAGCAGTGCCAGTCCTTTCTTACACTGGTACACCTCCTTCAGAACAGCCTCACTGTTCAGTACATTAAACCCTTGGTAAGGTCAGAGCATTAATACCTTTTTCTGAAACATGCATATTACTTTACACCACACAGTCCTTAAGCACTTAAGTTGCAAACACCTCCAAGGGAGAGGAAAGGTACTTAGCTGACATAGGTTAGAAAAGCACATGGAATCCACTTACAGCCATGTCTGTTAAGGATCCAAGATTATTTTGGTTAAAAAAGGTTATAGTTGATACGATTATAGTAATTGCAGTATGATGAGCTATTCACCTTTGACTGTGACCTGAGCACTGCAAGATGCCTGTCCTGTGTTGTTTTCAGCCAGACAGGTATAAATGCCATCATCTTCTGGTAGGGCATCTTGAACAGTCAGTTTTGCAACTCCATCTTCAAAAGTGGAATGGGCGTATTGAATTGGCTGGTCTGTAGGAAAAAAGGAAGAGATCTGACTTAATACATTTACCACATGTTTCAAAAGCACATGTAGTTTTCAGTGAAATCTGGGTGCCTAACACCAGCCAGTATATTAAAGTGCACAGCCACTGCTCTCTAGTGACTACAACCAGCAGCACCCCAAGCACAAAGCACAATATGGTTGTCAGACAAAGCTCACCAACAGATTCACTGGTTGCTACCTTGAGTAGCAAGAGGAGAAAGGTTTATCTTTGCATTTTTGGGGACATTCTCTTTCAGGTGGATAAGACAAGTAATGTGTGTTTCCTTCAGACACTGTCTTAATCTTGTAAATCGCCTGAAACTAGATAAAATGCAGATAAAACTAGATGTGCAAAGTCTGTGGGGCATGGAGAAACACTTGAAGTCCTCCACAAGGTACTTTGTAGTGGAAGACATTCCAAGAGAGACAGCAAAATCTGGGATGGAGCCAAGAGGCTGATTTACAGAAGGAGTCAATCTACACTGTGCTATGTATAGTCCAGTAACAGACAGGTACAGTCTGGTTTGTGGTGATGTGACTATTAAAGAAGTTAATTTTAAGAAATTGGTTCCTTGAAATCGTTTGGAACATACTTAAATATTAGTGTAGATGGCTTAAAGTTGCCTTGCTATTGTTTCAGGAGCTGTCATCAATCTCAGCTCTACTTTCTGAAATGCTTCTGCAATCTGTTTTCCCAATATGAAATAGTTTCCACTACTGACTCATCTTTGGTTGCTTTCCCAGTGTATGCAATGCTTAAGAGGGCCTGATACCTGTGCATAAACATCATGCTGGAAAAAATAAATTAAGGTCAACTAAGAGAAGAGGATGAAACTGCAGAGAAATTGTGCAGGACTGAATCAAAGACATCTGTCACTTGGGAGTTTGTTGTCTAAAGGAAAAGACTGAAATTTCATTGCCAAAATCATTATAAAAGATTAGGACAAAGCTCTGGGGTTTTCAAGAACCAGTTCTGTGCTATGAGCAGGATAAATTAAATGATGGGACAGATTTTTCTGTCATCTCTGATTTTCAACACTAGTGAACTCAGAAGACAGTCATTATCTATCACTACCTATTTGCATGCAAATTTTCATTCTGAAATACAAACATGTGCTAAAATCAGCATCATCCAATACTTGCATATATTATAAAATGTGGTAGATGATCTTGTTCCTTTACTTATAAGCCATCTGTTTGTTTAGATAGCAAATTTTCTATCACATGAAAAACTGGGGTGATCATTTAATCAACTACCCAGAAGACTCCA
>NW_008678489.1:107699-112025 GCF_000695815.1 Acanthisitta chloris
TACTAGTTCCTTTGAGCTCACTTTCACTCAGTTGCACATAGATTGCTGTAACTATTATGTTGAACCACATAGTTTTTGCATGTGGGAACAGCATTACATTCAAATATGCACATGCAGAGCTAAAGCCCAAGCAGATGAAGTTTTCTGTAAGAGGACGTGGAGCACTGGTCTGACTACAGAATATCTAACCTGACAGGGATACTGCCTGAGTCTGACACTGAAACTATCAGTGGTGCCAAATGATTCTATGATGCCATATCAGAAAAACAGGATAAAAGCTGCATCATCAAAATAGGAGTAATGCCTTTTTATTTCTGTTGTTAGTAAGCAAATGAGTAGGGTAAGTGTTCTGTGTGGAAAAAGAAAATGTGGACTCCTTCACCATGTCCTCAAATTGTGTCAGGGTTCTTTTTCACTCCAAGTCCCAACAAAACTGTGGCTTTTCTTTTAGCATGATTCACAAAATAGTAAATTCACTTACAGAACAGCCCTTTCATCAGCCCCCAGAAAAGAAACACAAGCACATCAGCCCTGAGGAATAACCAGCAGCAAGATTCTAAGTTATGTCCATAGTACTTATATTTTGATGTAATAAAAACAACTCTCCCAGTAGTGAAATGTTCCCTTCTCCAGAGGCAGAACAGTCAAATCTCCACGACAGCTTGGCAGCAGGAACAATAACAAAAAATACCTTTCTGCTGGCATGTTATGCCTGAAGAAAGGAAATTTTCCCCTGGCCCATTTATTAAAAGCTTTCTGGACAAATCACAAAGCTATCCTAAAACCAAACACTACTCAGAGAATTGTTATGCTAAAGTCATGGTCATACCGTTTTTCAGTTCAGCAGAAAGAGGTTCAATTTGACTCAGGGAGATAAAAAAACCCAGACAGAAAGCAATAGGAATAGAAAAATACTTAAAATAGTCCTTAAAACACTCCTTATTCCTGCAACTGAGAAAGAAGTTGCCCATAAAGTATTTAAAGAGGATAAAGTAAATTGGAGTTACACACTGAAGTGTTGTCACAGAGAGCACATGCAAAAAGTTATTTATAAGGCTTTGGTGAGGCCAGAACTAAAACACAACAAGTTTACTTTCAGGGAATTTGCCAATACACCAGTGAAAATTCAGCAAGAAACCCAAAATCAGAGCTGGAGCAACAGGACAAACTAACCATCTTTAAAAAGCTGGAAAAGAAGATTCAAATTTTTTTAATGGTGACAAAGTATGAGAAAGAAACTGAAGATGACAGAGTTGCAGAGAAGAGTAAGAGCTTGAATAAAATTCATAGTTCAGTCAAGTACCTCTTTTTTGTGCAGTCTCTATGAATATGGAAAAACTACTCATCCCCACAGATGCTAAGAAGCAATTACAGATGATGCAGAGCACCCATCATTTATTTTTCGTCTCAGTTGACCCCAAAGAGAGGTCACTCTGTATAATGCTTGGAAAATGTTTTGAATTCATATGTAGCCACAGCTAGTAAAAATTCTTGGTATGTAAAATAGTACTGATATATAACATGGTACAAGAAGTCACTGCAAGGCTTTTAGTTCTCAGGTGGTGTGGATTCCTTGGAGATTGCAGGAAGGCAGACTGGACAGCATGCAGGCTGCTCAGCACCAAGGGTTGCCCAGGCTGAGAGGGAGACTGCTCTGCTTTCTTCTTTTTACCCCGTATTTGTTTCCCAAAGCAGCCTTCTGTTTGTGTTTCTTACGATTTGGTAACTTGCTCTTTACATCCATTATTTCACTGAGATATAAATCCTTTTCTCACTATTCCTCTCAAAAACTAATTCTAGTTTGTTATTGTTGTCATGCTTAGGAGGCAATTTGCATTTGATATTTTCTAGTGAACTTTACACATCCTGTCCCATATGATTTTTACTTCTATGGAGTTCTGCAGAAGTACCATGCTTTGAACAGCAGTGTGACTGTTCTCAGCAGATTGTTTTTTCCTCTGTCACAGCCTATCAGTTGTGAATGTAAAAAGCTTTATATTCCAAACATGGGCAGCATATCCGAACACACACCTCTTTTAAAACAAAATTTGTCTGCCTGCCTCAACTTATGTACTGTGAATATACTGTTCTCTTCCTGTGGCCAGCTGACAAAGGACTCCACCATGCCATTTTGCCAAAAGCACTGTTATGTCTGCTTGGAGTAATATTTCAGGATCAGAAATACAACTTACTCCTTTATTGGATATAAATATGAGAAGTTTGTGGTATCTAGCTAGCTGGTAGACAGGAAGGAAATGTTTGCATTCAAATGGATATCACAATAGCCAATTTGATCCTTAAGTAAAATATTGACCCTAAAGAGTGCACATGGAATTATTAACATTAAACAACTGTGTATGATCCATTCAAGTTTGTATCAAATGGTATATAGCTATTTCTCACAATCAGATGTAAGACAGAAACACATTGAACTATAGTGGTATGTTTTAGGAGTCTGGAATGAAAGTTGTGTGCTTGTGTCTTTGGAATAATAAATGCTGTCCCTAATTTTTATGATGGTGATAGTTTCTTGTGCTTCTGCTACTCAAACTCATTGCTGCCTTTAGATTTAAGAGCAGAGTTCACTGACTTTCACTTACAGAACACTAATGGTTTGAAATCCAACTTTAAAAAAAACAAACAACCACATGCCATGATATTGATCCAATTGCAGTTAGAAGCTTGGATGCAATGTAAACATAGTTATACCTGAACAGGGGCAGCCTTACATGAGATCAGTGAGAATAAAGGTTAATGTAGAACAAACATCCAGAAAAAGCTAAGGGGGCACAGTGCATCACAGGAACATGCTGCATATTCATCTCCAGGCTGTATTTTTTCATGAGATAACAGTCTTCTAACTAGCATAGCAGAACATGGTTACATAAATGGAGACTCTGTATCTACGCCTGATTAACTGAAGTCATTTGAAAATCGATCCAAAGGCATTTCAGACAGGAAGATTCTCTGTATATGAAGATAACTGAGTATAACTAAGGGAAATCTTTATGAGCAAGAGGTATCTGTGGAATATGAAGATGAAATGACTGACCTTATGGGTCAGAATTGTTCCTGAGCTGCAAGGCAATTCTGCCTAGCCAAGCAGTGATTCTATTCACATCTGCAAAGGAGGAACTTCAGAGTATCCTTCAGACAGAGAAACAAATTATTTGCAATGGGAGAGTGTCTGAACCTATACTCATATGGTTTGTGCTGTCAGTAAAGCAATGACCTTTCTATTCTAGACATGGAGCTATTGGGAAGGGGAACAGACCAGGCTGTGGGAACATACCAGTCTCAAGGTCATGGTTCATTTGCCCTGCCACCCTTTTCAGTTAGTCCATTTACTCTGAATAGCTAAAGAAAAACAGAGATCATGTGCAAATAATTAATTTTAAAGCCTGGAGGAAACATCTTTATGGCAAAGTGTGCTATTCTTTGTCTATAATCACACACAGAAAGATAAAATAGCCTGGGATAATCTGCAAAAAAAAATAATCAATTGCACTTCAGGAGTAAAAGAGGTGATCAAGGGTTAAACTGAATAATTTTTTCTAGTGTTTAAAGATATGGCTTTAAATGGAAAGAGATTTTAGCCACAGCATGTAGTGCCTGGACCTTTGAAATTGTTTGGAATCTAAGCAACATGCTGAAGTTTGGGCCTAACTTAAGATGAAGTTAAGGAAACTTGACTGTTCAGTTGTGTAATCAGGGCAGGGTAGGAGAGTATGCAGTCTAATAAAAGTAAAAAAAGATATTTTTTTCTTAGACAGCTTTGGGCAAACATCAGAATCTCAAGGAACACATTCTTACTAGAGAAGCAACCAGAAAAGCTGTGATTTCAAAACCTTGGGAGACACAGCTGCTAATATCAATTACAACCTGCCCAGCTGATGGAAGGGTGGAATCAAGACATTGGTTTCCTTCCTACCACGAAAGAGTGATATAATGCACTTATTTTGCTTAGAACTTATCATCCTTCAAGACGAGACTGGATGTGGCTCTTAGTGGCTGCCCAGGGAGGTGGTGGATTCACCAGCCCTGGAGGTTTTCAAGATGAGACTGGATATGGCACTTAGTGTCATGGTCTAGTAACGACGGTAGGGTTGGACTCGATGATCTTTGAGGTCTCTTCCAACCAGGTTGATTCTATGATTCTATGATCCCGGTAGGGATGCCAACCTGTTACTCTCAGAGCAGAAGGTAGTGAGAGGAGTGTGTGTGTGTGGGGCGGCACAGGGTGCAGTGCATGGCATGAGCAGCAGCAGCAGGAGCAGCTGGAGCAGGAAGAACAGGAACAGGAGGAGCAGGAGGAGCAGGAGCAGG
>NW_008678490.1:0-9213 GCF_000695815.1 Acanthisitta chloris
TGGTATTCTGCGACGGTCATCCCAGTGATGCTGCTCTTCCTCCATTCTCCTCCAGTACATGTCCTCTTCATATCGCCTAAAGTGCAAAGTGTTCTCTTTATATAGCCGATGTTCTTACTAACTCATTTCTAGTAATCAAGAGCAAATACCAATGAACTCCAGAGGGTACTTAAAATCAATGGTTAGTTTGAAAGCAGGCCTGAATTTGCAGCCAATAATTTTAGTAAGTCTATTATTACTCAGAGGAATTGAACAAACCCCCCCCCCAAAATCCCCAGAGTAATGTATAATCCCCAGAATAATGATAATTTAATTTAAAACAAGACAGTACGGAGTTCCCAAAACAAGTACTCAAAATAACTAACTACAGAAGTAGAGTTAGTTTTAGATAATCTGACTGCAGCTTTGTCTCATTCATCGATAAAACAGAATGCATTACCTCATTTCCATCCTCCAGCGTTCCTCCTCTTCTCGCCTTCTCCAGTATTCTTCTTTCTGCATCTGTTTCCTCATCTTCTCTTCTTGAATTTTATTTGCTCGAATACTGGGCTTTACTTCTACTTGTAAATCTGGGTTTACCTTTTTCTAGTTCAGAAAAATAACAAATAAAATGTTGGTTTGCCTCTTGTCATCTCAAGGTCACGGAGTTCTTCTGACATGTTTAGCACACACTACTGGTCTACAATAAAATCAAGGGGAGAAAAATTCAGTTTTAGAACTGCAGTGAATGAACAGCTGAAGAAAAAAAATAAATCTGTGTCCATTATATCTGGGTTTACCTTTTTCTAGTTCAGAAAAATAACAAATAAAATGTTGGTTTGCCTCTTGTCATCTCAAGGTCACGGAGTTCTTCTGACATGTTTAGCACACACTACTGGTCTACAATAAAATCAAGGGGAGAAAAATTCAGTTTTAGAACTGCAGTGAATGAACAGCTGAAGAAAAAAAATAAATCTGTGTCCATTATTTTAAAGGAAAGATATAGCAATGTATTACATATAGCATGAATCCCCTCTTCAGCTATATGAGAGCAATGCTATTTAAAATTAAAATGTTACATGAAATCCTAAATAATTTTCTGTACATTCTGTAGCAGGATGATTACTCTATAGTCTGAAAAAAAACACATTTCATCTTAACTACAGTGTGCTTCCTGATGCCCTGTTCCTGAAGGGCTGCTCATACAGGAGCATAATCATAAGTCACTGAATACATTTTTCTGGCAATTTTTTCTTCTTCTTTCATCTCTTTCATGAGAACATTAGCATTTCTACCAACCTTATACTGAAGCCTGTGTCTCCTCCCTTTTAAGTGCATCTCCTTGGCATTAGGATCATTAAAACTGCATTCACAAAGTTTACAGTGAAAGCGAATCACCTTTCCTTCATCATTTCTTACCTGAAAAATAAAAGTTATAACACATTTACCTTTTTTTTTTTAATAAAAGCTGATGTAAAAGTTAATCTGATTCAATGACACTAGATAATGTCTACCCATCTCAAAACATGCTTAAAAGCTCACATGGTAACTGAAAGAAGGCAAAATAGAACTTTCAATTCTGACATTGTGTTTGGTAATGAACAAAACTTTAAACTTGAGCCTGAACATATTGAGTTGAATAATTACAAACGATGAAAAATTTGCATCAGTCTTCATCCACATATCTCATGCCACCAACATGAAGCATGCCCCATTGAGGTCCAAAGAAACATATACAATACAAAAATGCAAACATATGCACAAGCTGTTGCAGGTTCAATGTCTTGTCACTCTTCAAGGAGGACCCAGGGAATTACAGGCCAGTCAGCCTCACCTCAGTCCCTGGGAAGGTGATAGAGCAACTAATTTTGGAAACCATTTCCAGACACATTAAGGACAAGAAAAATCATCATCAGTAGTCAGCATGGCTTCACAAAGGCAAAGTCACACTTGATTAACTTGATAAACTTCTGCAATGAAGTGACTGGCCTCGTAGATGAGGGGAAAGCAGTTGATATTGTCTACCTGGACTTCAGTAAGGCCTTTGACACAGTCTTACCATAATATCCTCATAGACAAACTGTTGATGTGTGGGCTAGATAAGCATATGGTGAGGTGGATTAAAAGCTAGCTGAATGGCAAGGCCCAGAGGATGGTGATTAGTAGAATGAAATCCAATTAGAGGCTAGTAGCTAGCAGAGTACCCCAGGGCTCAATGTTGGGTCCAGTCTTGTTTAATATCTTCATTAATGATCTGGATGATTGGGCAGAGCCTACCCTCAGTAAGTTTGCTGATGACACAAAACTGAAGCAGTGGCTGATATGCCACAGGATTGTGCTGCCATCCAGAAAGAGATCAACAGGCTGGGGGACCACCCAGCTGAAAAGCAGCTTGACAGAAAAGGCCCTGGGGGGTCCTGGTGAACACCAAGTTGAACATGAGCCAGCAATGTTCCCTTGCAGCAAAGAAGGCAAATGGTATCCTGGGCTGCATTAAACAATGTATTGTCAGCAGGTCAAGAGAGCTGATCCTTCCTCTCTAAGGCAGCACTGGTGAGGCCACACCTGGAATCCTTTGTCCAGTTCTGGGCTCCCCAGTGCGATAGACATGGACATACTGGAGAGTTCAGTGAAAGGCCACAAAGATGATGAAGGGACTGGAACCTCTCTCCATATAATAGTTTAAAGATAATCCACGTTTTCATATCAATACCTCCTCCACATAGTCATGGCCCACCGGCTGGACATCACTTTGCAAGGCAGCAAGAGTTGTAGCAGTCACTGGTTCAGCTGCTGTGTCTGCTTTTACTTCCTGTGTTTGTACTGTAGAAGCAGTTGTTATTTTAACACTTTCAGCTGCTTTCATTTCTTCCAGTTTACCTCCTGTTGTTTGAAGTTTATTACCACCTACAAATCAAAAAAGTTAAATTGTTAACTTTCATAAAATGAGAATATGATTACATATGATGAGCAAACTGAAGACTTTATTTGCAAGTATTGATGTTCTGGTCAAAGTATTATCAGTCTTTTTAAATTAGTTAGATTGAACATTTTAAATACTATTAAAGTTTTTTTTTAAAAAGCTTAATCAACTTATTTAAACACCTAGTTTTTTATTTTAGCAAGAAATCTTTTGCTTTATATAATTGCAATTGTCATAATTTATTTTCATGTTTTTTCAAGAGATAGGACTGAATGGGAACAACTCAGCAAATATATTTTAACATTTTTTTTGTCAACAGATTTTATTATTTTTTTGCAATTGGATCCAAGAAAGTACTTCAAAACCTTTTCATGTTTGTACTAAGAAAGGTAGTATACTTTCAGTGTTGCAACTGCATTGGTCTTTCCTTCAAGAAGCAGGCTAGCTTACTGTTGAACAACTGGTTTCTGTCTCTAAATATCTGTCATGCTTATTAAAAAAGTTTCCAGTTAGATTTCCAGTGCTAAAACGTTTCAGTTTCCCAGTTACCAACTGCCAACCTACTGCAAGTTGTCTTAACAGCCCAGGCTGTAAACCAAAATTAGGACCAACTAGACTATAATCTGCAATACTCCAACAGCTACTACATAAGAAACCAATGGTGGGAGGCTTTGTGTGAAGGTGGGAGAAGCCTCCAGGAGAGGAGGTCAGGTAGAGACAAAAGGGGAGAAAATGGTATAAACTGTGAAGCAAATTTTTATACACATTCTTATTTTCCCCTAACACAACAGAATTACTCATGCATAAAGTTAACTAAATACATTTGTACTTGTTGCACTAAGATCTTTTAAAAAGTATAGAATAGGTTAGGTTTCAAAATAGACTGACTTCTGTACTTGCCAACAAAGTTTATTTTTGGTGTAGGTATTTTCTTTACAGCTATATTAGCAGCAGTTGAAGATGTTTTGTTGTTGGATGCAGTGTTATGTGGTGCATTTGCCATGGGAGTAAGAATTTTCACTGCAGAAGATGCAACAGAGGAGTTCGCAGTACTGCTGCTAGTTGCTATGTTCGAAGCAGAGGCAGCTGGTTTAGAAGCAGATGTGGATGCTGAAGTAACAGCTTGGGTAACCACATTTGGTTCAGTTGAAGGAATGGGTTTGCCAAGTTTTGTGTGCAACTTTACTACCTATAAGAACGAGAAATTCATAACATTATCCCCCTGGATAGCTATAAAAATGAACTTGTTATAGGTTAGTGAAGCTTTAACAGAAACATGAATATCACTAGTTACATTGATATTTTTGTTTTATTTTTAAGTTATTGACTCTTTACTAAAAGTGGTGTCGGGGAAAAAAGAAGGGACACGTAAAAGTTCTTATCATCTCTAACAAGGAAATAGTTATCTCAGGTTGTTTATTTCCAGCAGAAATTTAGACATTTACTGCAAAAGCTGTGTAGATGAGAACAGAAAGCAAATAAACTCCCAAGCCAGTAAAACTCAAGAAACAGTTCGAGCAAAATCTTTCCAATGTGACTGTTTTGTTTCCTGGTTGGTTTTCCTCCCTCCAAAAATTGCAGTACATTGAACTATTTTCGTTCCAAATAATATTTGTCAATAAATTATTTAATTCAGATTCAACACTACCTCTTTTCATCACTACATTTTAAGAGTATGTACATTGAAAGACATTCCAGGTTACCTAGCAAAACTACAGATATTCTTTAGACAAAGGCTTTCTTTTCTTTTTGTTAAAGCACATCTGCAGAAAGAGTTTGAGTATGCAAGAGGTATATTTCAGAGCTCTTTAGTATCTCATGGAAAGTTAAAAGGTATGTGTTTATTCTTAGAAGTAATAAGCAGAGGCCTTTTTACAACATGCTTGAAATAGAATAATACTTCTTTTTGGCGACAGTTGACCATCACCTGGAAAAACCAATGCAAGTAATCCATAAGAAGAAAACATGCACAATGAAAACTAGAGACTGGGTTTGAAAGCAGCAGTAAAAAAACCCCCCAAAAAACCCAAAACAAATCTGCTAGATATGACTTTAATGCAAACACACGTACACAATCAGGTTCAACAAGGTCAAGTACCAGGTCCTGCACTTGGGTCACAACCACCACATGCAATGCTACAGACTTAGGGCACAGGGCCTGGAAAAATGCCCATGGGAAAAGGACCTAGGAGTGTTGGCCAATGGCTGGCTGAACATGAGCCAGCAATGTGCCCAGGTAGCCAAGAAAGCCAAGGGCATCCTGGCCTGTAACAGAAATAGTGTGGCCAGAACTAGAGAAGCGATTGTCCTCCTGTACTCAGCATTGGTGAGGCCGCACCTTGAATCCTGAGTGCAGTTTTGGGCCCCTCGCTACAAGACAGACATTGAGGTACTGGAGCATGTCCAGATAAGGGCACCAAAGCTGGTGAAGGGTCTAGAACACAAGTCTCATGAGAAGCAGCTGAGGGTATGGGGTTGTTTAGTCTGGAGAAAAGGAGGCTCAGGGGAGACCTTGCTCTCTACAACTACCCAAAAGGAGGTTGTAGCAAGGTGGGGGTAGGTCTCTTCTCCCAAGTAACAAATAATAGGATGGGAGGAAATGGCCTCAAGTTGTACCAGGGGAGGTTTAGACTGGATATTAGGAACAATTTCTTCACTGAAAGGGTTGTCAAGCACTGAACAGGCTGCCCAGAGAAGTGGTTGAGTCACTATCCCTGATATTAAGAGGGCTTTTCCAACTGAAATGATTCTATGATATGTACACAACTGTATACGTATGCTACTTAGCTTTTTCTTCTTATTTTTTTAAGCATGTTCCCCCATCAGAATACAGCCATATTCATGTCACATAACACTATACATTTAAGTTCAAGCAATATTTCAATATCTGAAGGGGGCCTACAAGGGAGCCAGAGAGGAAGTCTTTATTAGGAACTGCAATGACAGGACAAGGGGTAATGAGTTCAAATTGAAGGAAGGGAAGTTTAGGTTAGATATTAGAAAAAAAGTTTTGTACTGTGAGGGTGGTGAGACACTGGAACAGGTTGCCCAGGGAAGTGGTGGCTGCCCTGACCCTGGTGGTATTCAAAGCCAGACTGGATGAGGCCTTGAGCATCCTGGTCTAGTGGGGAGGTGTCCCTGCCCATGGCAGGGGGGTTGTGACTACATGATCTGTAAGGTCCATTCCAACCTCTAAAATTCTATGATTCTGTGAACTCTTAAAAATTAATTTTTTTCAGTAGAATGCACAAGATTCTTCAGTGCGCCAAAGAAAAAGTCCTTTGAGATTTCATTTTTACACTGATGACAACTTAAATTAGCATTAGTTAGCAATTATCTATGAGGAAGAGAAAGTGACATTCAAATATATAAAGATAATATATTATCATAGACCATATACCTATGGATTTAATGAGCACAACCCAAAAATTTAATGGCTCAACTTCATTAATGAAATAACAAACACTAGGCAAGTCTATCTAAATTATAATTTTTGCTATTTTACTGACAAAAATATTAGGAAAATTATGTCAAATTTGCTATATTTATTTAATATGAATGATATTGCTGATACAGCTTTGTACAGTGTTCTGAGATACAAAGGGCTATGAAAGCTGAATATTAATACTCTGTTAATCACATTAATAATTCCAGAGTTATGAGGAAATCTAACACACATTCTACACTGCGACATTAAATTTACTGTTGTATGGTCAAATTTAGAACACAGGTCACAGTGGTTCACAGTGCACACCTAACTGCACCCAGACAGCAGGGAAAGCATGCTTACCAAAAACCTCTTCAACTATACCCATTATAAAACCTACAGAGGACATTGTTCCTTGCTTCCATATGCCAATATTCTTTGCAAGAAATACCAAAAAGTGACGCAGAATAATCCTATCCTTTGGCACTGACTCAGTTTACAACAGAGAGCTTTACAGCACCAAATAATGTCAAGAGAAGTATTCAAAAGTGTTAGGGGGCACAAGCATGCTTCTGAATGTCCTCATTGACACTTTTCCCCATCTTACTCTACACCTTCTTCCTACAATGTACATACCTTTCCCAATACATCCTCTTTTCATTGATGCTGTGGCAATGTTTTCCCCCTTTCTCCCAACAAGGCCCTTCTAATAGTGAGCTTAAAGATAAGTTTGAAACAAAAAGCAGAACTAAATGTCTTTAAACAAAACAATTCAAATTATATTGTTTCTGCATATTTTCTCCTCTCTAAGGCAAGAAAAAATAATGGGAAGAAATATATGACTGACTTGTATAATAAGGACTGTTACAGAATTAGCAGGAAAGCTGCATTACAGAATTATCAAAGTAGTTAAAAGAACTTATCTAATCTGTCTGAGTAAGTCTCAAAGGGGGAGTTGTTGTAAGGGGCCTCAGACAAAAATGCACCCACGGACTTAAATTCTTGCACCTGTGACCAGCTCATCCTGGAGGAGTGCAGAGGAGCCAGCAGAAGTCAACCAAGACCAAGATAAGGAACTTTACAATTGCAAATGAGATAATGAGCTAAGCCAAGACCATATATGGAAGGAAGACTGAAAGTTCATGAAAAAGACACTAATGGACATCTTTTCAACAACCACTAGGGACCACCAGAGACTACCAAAAACCTCCATGGAAGACCCCCAAGAAGCCCACTCACTCAAAGGTGGACTAATTAGCATAAGAATCAAGAGAGTCACTAACCAATAGAGGATAGAATGCTAATTAATAAAAGTTAGGTAACTTGTGACCAATGAGCACTAATTTCTTTGTTTGCTGAAATGTATAAACAGTAAAAGCTTTTGGAGAGTTGGCATGCAAGTTGAGTGGAGTGATCCCCC
Organism: Acanthisitta chloris; assembly: GCF_000695815.1. NCBI lineage: Eukaryota > Metazoa > Chordata > Aves > Passeriformes > Acanthisittidae > Acanthisitta > Acanthisitta chloris. Next base: position 7,750 of record NW_008678490.1, read on the forward strand.
ATGCATCCAACGCTGCAATAGAGAATGTCTGCTTCTTAATGCGACACTGGTGTTAAGGAGTTTCATTCCCGATTTCGGTGACAGGACAAGAGAAAGTTCTTACTTTCTGATGCTTGGCTCCACGGATATGTGCAGCATAAGCATCTGCTCCTGTACAAGACACATCACAAAGTTCACAGCGCAACTGATTCTGAGTTCCACGAGCAGAAGTGCTGCTGTTATTGGTGTTCTGGGAAGCTTTTAATGCCACTTCTTTCTTTTTGTGTTTCTGGCCTTCTAAGTGTTCTTTATAAGTCTGTTTAAATAAACAATACACAGCTGGTTTTGTACTCCTCATTGACCATTCATGTGTATACATGTAATATAGAACATAGAATAAAACACATGCTTTGTATGAAAAATGCTACCTACAATGAACATTTCTTTCATATGATATGCTCTAAGGCATAAGCAGGCCACTTCTAAAACCAATAATTTTTTTTCACCACCAGGATTACACCATTAAATAATACAATATGGTCTTTTCTCCTCTACCTTCTCACTTCCTCAATCAAGTACCGATCAACAGATATTACCACTGAAAGCATGATAAGATCAGAAAACTGTCTCAGTTGCAGTTTCCTACATTGCATTGAATTATTCTTGATTTTGAATTTTCTTCAAACTGCAAGACCACATTTATTAAATGCATCCAAACAAGTAAAAAAATAAATTCAAAAGAAGGCAGTGCATAAATAAAGCTGTGTTGAAAATAAAATACAGAAGTAACTATCTGTTCCTATACCAACACTGGCAATCTATAGAGCAGACAGGGTGGGAAATAATGACAAATTTACCTAAAGAGTAAGAACTGTTTTGCCAAATACACACACACACACAAGCACTCTGCATGAAACAATATCTACTTTTTATGCACTTGCACCCACTGTGAAACTAAACTGTGATGCTGGAATCCAATGAATAAGTTTTCAGGCTTACGATTCACAAAGTTTTGAAAAAAGTATTTTTTATGATGCTTGCTATGCTAAAATACCCAAATAAAATTTCAAGTTTAGAATACTCCTGGAGTCCAAAGCACAGCCAAAGCTTCTCTGTACAAGCTAAGGGGATGCATCTTTTTGTCTTCTCATATGACCTCTTTCTATAATAGCACACATTTAATTTAATTATTCCTTTAGTATAAGTATAGAATCAGGTCCTTAAAAGTTAACAAATATTCTTAAAGGGGTTTGTTGGGGTTTTTTCAGCTGAAAAAATTATGACTAAAGCATATAGCAGATTATTAGATAATACAAGTACCTGTGGTCCAGCACAGCTGATCTTACAAACATCACAGTAGTGGATCTGGGGTGGTTTGGGAGGTTGCTTTGGTTTCAGTTGTTTATTTTGGAATGGTGCCTTTTTAGTAAAAGTGGTCCCTGTCCAAGCAGCTGTTGCAGCAGCAGCAGATACTGCTGCTGCCTC
>NW_008678490.1:9240-16148 GCF_000695815.1 Acanthisitta chloris
GCAGCTGAATACACTGCAGCTTCATAGCCAGAATAAGAGTTACCTCAAAGAGCAAAATAAAATAAATGTTACATCATTGCACATCATGTATCAATTATATCATACACTAATTCCAAGCATATTGCATAATAGGTTTGGGGGGGGAGGGCAGGATATAAATGAATTATTGATATCTTGTAAGGCAGTCTGAAGTTTTCTTAATGTTTCGCAGTATACAAACATATAGCATACCACTTGTATCAGGAATATATTTGATTTTAGACAAAACAACAAGAATTTTATTAAAAGATTTATCAAATTCCACTTGAAGTAAGCAGTCTTCCAGAGCCAGATTTACTGTTCAAATTCCAAACTGAAAAGAAGAACACATATTATGTAGAGGAAGGGGAAGGAAAAAAAAAGACAGAATGGCTAATGCAATTACATTCTATTTCAAGCTGGTTGCTTGCCTGCTAAAACCTCCGCAGCACACCCTGTCTAGATACTCCTTGATTTCTAGTATCCAAGTTTAACAAATCAAAAAAACTGGGCTTTCATACCTTTTCAGCCAGTTTTCCCATAAACTTTCTACATCTACTGGTTCAACTATTTTAATCCTCTGTTCAACCTCTGTTTCAGCTAAATCTTTAAAAAGGGATTTTAAGACAGGAAACAAACCAAAACAAATAGTTCAAGGTGGCTATAATATGCCACTTGATTACCATCTTGCCATAAAATTAGCCTCTTTTCACCTTTAATTACTTTTTGGATTTCTAATGTTTGAAGAAAAGTCTTTTTTTGTAGAACTCATTCTCCTCCCATCTCGGGTCAAGACAACCCAAACTTACAAGATTTATATTGGACTGCTCCTCTTTGTCTTTGTAATTCCTGTTTGATAGCAGCATGCTCCAAATTTCCCTGGGTTATATTTGGGTAGATGTGTTTCCTTATTTTTTTCTATCATCTCCCATCTTTTCTCTCCAAACTTTACAGTAAGTCACAAAACACTGCACACATAGCAATGCCAACACTTTGTATATTCTCACATGTAAAAATTAGGCACATACAAACATGAAACCTCTTTTAAAGACACAGGAAAAATATTTTGCCATTATGATGATTTAACTAGTTTATATTTCTCAGTAGACTATGATGTGATTGAACACAAACTGCTAAAATGCTGAGTATTTAAATCCTTGCCTGTAACAAATGCAAAGATCCCAGCAAGATAACATACAAAATTCTTACCAGAGTAAGTGACCGCTGTTGTACTGTATGTTGCATTTTGAGTATAGGATGGAACAACAGTAGCTGCAGCTGCTACCGGCTGCACAGTAGAGGATACTGGATATATAGAAAATGTAGTTGTTGCTGGACTTGGAGTTGCAGGTTTTATTGCTGTCACTTGTCGTGTTTGCTGGGCTTGGGTGTACAGAGTTGCTCCTTGGCTATACCCTACTTTTGGAGCTAATTAGGATAGAAAATGTACATTGATATACTTTAGCTGAATGAAATGCAAACCATATTAAGTGATACTTAATGATATACTAAGAAATAAACACATAAGTGGGTTTTGTTTTAGTTTGGTTGGTGTTTGTCTTTTTTGGTTGGCTTTTGGCTTTTTGCTTGGGTTTTTTTTACAGCAATGGTTATGCATCAGCTACCATATATCAAACAACTGTTTAATCATGTCACAGCTCACACTAGTAAGCCTCAGATTTTTTTATGTCTTTTTAACTGTTTTTAAACAACCTTCTTGTTCAATGGTTTTACTAGAGCACACACTAAACCAAAATGCATCTAAACTTTCCTATTATTCCTAATTATAGTAAAAAAAGGTAAATAGGATTTATGCTTTGTAGCATTTATGATGCCAATAATTAAAGAACTATATACACATTAACTAATGAATTTTTTTAATTGGTCTTGGTCTTTGTAACCAAGTTATCATCTGAACCCACCATTGACTTTCAATCTACTTCAGAAAAAATGTTTGCCTAGAAGTACATTTTGAGTGTATTTAATAACAATCCAAACTTCAAAGACAGTTACTTATGGTAACGTCACAATAATATTCAAGTTCTAGGTGCAGCAAGTTTTTCTACACATTGACAGGGATTACATGTCAAAACTCAAAAAAATTAATCAGATAATATGAAATATTTATAGACATTAAGATATTAAAACAGTACACAGACTGTATAATGACAGGAATTTGAATCATGCCACCCACTTGTCTGGAAGTACGATTCAGCTACTGAAGGTTGAGGCTGGGCAGCAGCAGCCACAGCCACAGCTGCAGCAGTCGCTGTTGGTTGTTGATAGTATTGTTTGCTGTCATAAGCTACAGCTGGGGCAGTAGATCGAACATAAGAATAGGAATCCTAAAAATTCAAAAAAGAAGACCCATCAAATTTCTCCTTAAGTATATATCTGGAGTAATAAAAATCATTAGCAGAGTCAAAGAATTTTCTTCTATTCTACTTAAGCAGATTTAAAATTATTTACATATATGATATATACTAATATATGCATTGAAGAAATTAAATCTGTTTACAGATACTTCAGACTTGAAGACAAGCCTGATGGTCTTTTTCAGACATAATATAGGAATTAATCTCATGTTATTAAATCACTTTTTCCCTTCCAAATTATTTTTACCAAAAAGCAACTCATTGCACACTAGTTTTTCATAATAACTATCAGATTACATTCTGGTAAAATATGAAGGAAAAAACCACCACAGATCTCCACAAACCACAATATATTCACAAGTTTACAAACATGGAACCATGCTCTGCTCTCCCAGAGACAGGAAGAGCCACCAGGAAAAAAAACCAACCAAAAAACAGTATCAAGGGGGTCCTGTATCTTTTCCTCAGAGAAAGCAGAAGGCAGTAGCTCAAAGGAAAGGAGTGAATGGAGGAGAGTCCCCACTCGAGGCAGCAAACCCCCTCCTTGCCCACTTTACCCTCCCAGGTGCTTCTGTACAATAGGTACAAAGGACGATGAGGATGAAGGTCCATCTACATCAGAGTTGTTGCCTACCCCCTGTATTATGATCACCTCTAGGAAGAAAAGACAGGCTGCAACTGTAAGCAATTGTCTTCCAAAGTGAACAGAGGGTCCAGTATGATGGACGGGCCCTCCTCTTAAGGAAGTCTGCTGCCTTCCTGGGGCCCAGGTTAAGGACATGACCAGGAAACTTCTCTAGCCCAGTAGAGCCCTCAGACTGTTATTGGTCTTCCACATGAGTAGTGACAAAATTGCAATGTGTAGTCCAAGGGCAATCAAAAGAGACTTCAGGGCTGTGGGATGGCTAGTAAGGGAATCTGGAACACAGATTATTTTCTCCTCTATCCTCTCAGTTGTAGGCAGAGACATCGGAAGAAACAGATGGGCCCAGTCTATTAATACATGAGTCCATGGCTGGTAGCACTGCCACAATTTGGGGTGGGGTTTTTTTGATAATGGGATGGCCTACATGGCACCAGGCCCGCTTGAATCAGATGAGATTCAAAAGGGGAAGAGGGTCTTTGCTCAGGAGCTAGTGGGGCTCATTGATAGAGCTTTAAAGTAGACATGATGGGAGAGGGGGATAATATGAGGCTTGCCCATGACAAGCTGTAGGATAACATGTCAAGATTAGAGGAATGGAGTGGTAGTTAGGGCCCTCCACCAGCAACTCTGGCATGTGCTAGCAACACTGGAGCACACTTGAAGACTTACAGAGAGAAGCCAGGGGCTCCTGAGGTAACAGAAGTCACCAGGGAAACACCTCAAAGGAGGGGCATTCCTCTAAAAAAGGCGATATGGCCAACAGCTTAGCTGAAGCATCTCTACACCAATGCATGCAGCATGGGCTAACAGGAAGAGCTGGAAACCTCCATGCTACTAGAAAGCCATGACCTAGTTGCCATTACTGAAACTTGGTGGGACAAATCCCATGATTAGAGTGTGGCTATTGACAGCTACAGACTGTTCAGAAGGGACAGAGGAAAAAGGAGGGGTGAAGGGGTTGCCCCCTTTGTCAAGGAATGGATAGATTGTGAAGAGCTGTTTCTGAAGAACAGCCATGAAAAGGTTGAAAGCTTATGGGTGAGAATTAGACAGCAAGCCAAAAAAAGGGAACCCTGTGGTTGGTGTTTACTACAGGCTGCCTGATCAAGGGAAGCCTACTAATAAAGCTTTCTTACTCCAGCTAAAGGAGGCATTGCACTCGCAGGCTCTCATCCTGCTGGTGGGCTTCAACCACCCCGACATCTGCTGGAAAAGTAGCATGATGAGTTGTAGGCAATCCAGGAGACTCCTGGAATACATGGAGAATAACTTCTTAAGCCAGGTAATAGACAGCACTATCAGAGGGGATGAAATATTGGATCTGATGGTCATCAGCACAAGGGAGCTAATCAGGGACATCAAGATTGAAGGCAGCCTGGGCTGCATTGATCATGCACTGGTGGAGTTTGCAGTCCTGAGGTCAGAGTCAAGACCCAGAATTTTAGGAAAGCAAATTTCCAGCTGTTCAAGGAGTTAGTCAATAGGATCTCCCTGGGAAACTGCCCTCAGGGACAAGGGAGAACACAGCTGACAGATCTTTAAGGACACTTTCCATAAAGCACAAGAGCTCCTGGTCCCCAAGTGCAAGAAATTGGGCAAGGAAGTTGAGACCTGCTGGTCAACCTAAAGGGCAAGAAGGAAATGCACAGGTAGTGGAAACATGGACAGGTGTCCTGGAAAGCATACAGGGACACTGTCACATCATGTCAGGAAGGTCAAGGTGCAGCTGTAGTTGAACTTGACAAGGGAGGCAAAGAATAACAAGGAGGACTTCTACAGGTACATCAGTCAGAAAAGGAAAGTCAAAGAAGGTGTACCCCTCCTGATAAGAAAGACTGGCAAACTGGTAAGAACAGACGAGGAGATGGATGAGGTATTCAACAACTTTTTTGCCTCAGTCTTCAATGGCAACCTCTCTTTACACACTGCTCAAGTGGATGGACTGCAAGAGAGAGACTAGGAAAGCAAAGTTCCTCCTCCTGTAAGAGAAGATCAGGTTCATGACCACCTGAGGAACCTGAACATACATAAGTCTATGGGACCTGATGAGATGAATCAGAGACCTAAGGCTGATGTAGTTGCCAAGCCATTCTCCACCGTATTTGAAAAGCCATGGCAGTCAGGTGAAGTCCCAGTGACTGGAAAAAGGCAAACATTGTACCACCTTTAAAAAGGGTAGAAAGGAAGGCCCTGGGAACTGCTGACCTGTCAGCCTCACGCTCTATGCCTGGGAAGATCACGCAACAGATCCTCCTAGAAACTATGCTAAGGCACATGGAGGACAGGGAGGTGATTCAAGACAGACAGCATGACTTCACCAAGGGCAAGTCCTGCCAGACCAATCTAGTGGCCTTCTATGACGGAGTGACTACATCAGTGGACAAGGGAAGGGCTACAGATGTCCTTTATCTGGACTTGTGTAAGGCCTTTGACACAGTCCCCCACAACATCCTTCTCTCTAAATTGGAGATAAGGATTTGATGGGTGGACTATTTGGTGGATGAGGAATGGGCTGGATGGTCGCATCCAGAGGGTAGCTGTCAACTATTCAGTGTCCCAATGGACACTGGTGACAAGTGGTGCCCCTCAGGGGTCTATATTGGGACCAGTGTTATTCAACATCTTCACCAATGACAGAGACAAAGGTATCGAGTGTATCCTCAGCAAGTTTGCAGATGACAGCAAGCTGAGTAGTACAGTTGACACACCTGAAGGAGGGGATGCCTTCCAGAGGGACCTGGAAAAGCTCAAGAAGTAGGCCCAATGGGAAGCTCATAAGGTTCAACAAGACCAAGTACAAGGTGCTGCACCTGGGTCTGGGAAATCTCTTGTATCAGTACAGGGTGGGGAAGGAAGAAATTGAGAGCAGCCCTGCCAAGAAGGATTTGGGGGTACTGGTGAATGAAATAATAAAATCATTATGGTTGGAAAAGACCTCTAAGTTCACCAGGCCCAACCATCAACCTAGCACCACCACCATGTTCAGCACTAAACCATGTCAAGTGCCATATCCACATGTTTTTTGAACACTTCCAGGAATGGTGACTCCACCACTCCCTGGGGCAGTCTGTTCCAATGCTTTATAACCCTTCCTTTTTCCCAATATCTAAGCCAAACCTCCTCTGGCACAACTTGAGGCCATTTCCTCTCATCCTGGCACTCGTTACCTGGGATAAGAGACTGATACCGACCTTACTACAACCTCTTTTCAGAGCAATAAGTTCTCCCCTCAGCCTCCCCCAGGCTACACAACCCCAGTTCCCTCAGCTACTCCTCAAAAGACATGTTCCAGACCCTTCACCAGCTTCACTGCCCTTCTTAGGACATGCTCCAGTGTCTCAATGTTTTTCTTGTAGTGAGGGGCCCATTGGAATGCTGGACACAAGCCAGCAATGTGCACTTGCAGCCCAGAAGGTCAATTGCATACTTGCTGCATCAAATGAAGCATGGCCAAGGGTGGTAATCCTGCCTCTCTGCTCTGGTGAGATCCCACCTGGGGTACTGTGTCCAGATCTGGAGTCCTCAGGACAGCCAAGACATGGACCTGTTGGAGCAGGTCCAGAGGAGGGCCATAAAGATGGCCCTCCAGAGGAGGGATGGAACACCTCTCCTATGAGGAAAGGCTGAGAGTGATGAGATTGTTCAGTCTGGAGAAGAGAAGGCTCTGAGATGACTTTATTTTGGCCATTCAGTTCTTAAAGGGGGCCTATAAGAAAGATTGGGAGAGACTTTTTAGTAGGGCCTGTTGTGATAGGATGTGGGAGAATTTCTGATTGCTAAGGGACATGTGAGCAATCCAGCCTTGCTAGCAGGGCCTGAGCAAGCTGCAAGCTAAGCTGTTCAAGGACACTGCTGCGGCTGGAATGTGA
>NW_008678490.1:16324-16531 GCF_000695815.1 Acanthisitta chloris
CACTTTTTTAAATAATGACAGTCACAAGACATTCACGAAGATAATAATGGCGTTGCCTCTTTGTACGCGAACTCACGCAACTGGCACCCGAACAGGGACCCTCAGATTCACTGCTAAGCTGTGCCCAGTGGACGGATGAAAGGCATGCCACGAATAGGAATTAAACTTCCGACCATAAGAGTCGGGGATGCCTCCGACTGAAAAAGT
>NW_008678491.1:0-14368 GCF_000695815.1 Acanthisitta chloris
GCCCGGGCCGGGGCCGCGGGGGATCCTGCGCCGCCCGCAGCCGCGTCCGACTGCTCCGGGGCGGAATTAGGGTTTGAAGGGACGGTGCGCGGCCGGAGAGCAGTGACAATAATCGAATAAGGCATTAGGGGAGATTAAAAGGAAGAAATCCACTGCTAGTTTTGGCATGGAATTAGCAGGGACCCGTTAGGAAATCTGGAAAAGCGCTGGCATCTTGCTGATAGAGATTATGTTAGAAATGGCCTCAGCTTTTATTATGTTTATGGTTCACAGGGAGATTATTATGCAGCTTCTACATCATTAGAACTTTGGAGGGGTGGGGGGGAACCCTACGGTTTACAATTTACTGGGGGTTTTAACCTTTCTCAACAGTTTTCCTCTTGATCAGTTCTTCAGAACAGTACAGACGGTTTGAGTGTCTAAACATTAATACGTGAACGTTGAACAGGAAAAGTTGGTTCTGGTTCAGGTTTCTGGAATTTTTTTTGTTGATTTTTTTTTTTTTTATACTAAGCTGTTTTGGAGGGTTACATACACAGATTTCACTCAGACTTTAAACCAAGGCATTACTAGGACTTTTGTTAGAACTGGATCTCCTTACTTTTAAACCACTGGGATTACATATCATTACTAATTTTGTCCTGATAAGTACTGACTGGATCATTACTGTCCCCTCCTTCAGAAAGTGTGTTAACGTAGTCAGCCTTAAAGGAAAAAAGTTCAGGCTGCTCCGTGTTTTCTGTGGCTTTATTGCTTCTACAAAACCCATGTGTGATGTAGCACCTATGTCATTTAGATACACTGCAGGCAAAGGAATTGGGTTGATTTTTTTTCCTCATGGTAATACAGCGGAACAAATAACTAGACCAAAACAAATTAACTGGTTTTGTTAAATTTTGTTACATAAACCATATTTGCATTACCAGCTCCTCAGCAAATATATTTAATTATCAGGAAATGGACTGTAAGTATTTGCATGGAATAGGAGAACCATGTATTTATTCAGCAGTAAGGCTAGATTAAGACCAGCAGAACTGGTATTCTGTGCTCAAGTTTTGTGTTTTAGAGAGTGTGATGCTATGAAACCAAGTGAATACAATAATGTAATTAAAAATACAGGATACTGTCTGTCACTGAGTCCCTTTCCCTCTTGTCATGGGCAGTAGTGTCATACAATCCACCTTTGCAGACTGTCAGAGCTCAGTTCTGCCCCTGAACAGTTCCTGAGAACCCCTGCAAATGCACTGTGAATACACCAAAGATGTGATCTCTGTGAATTCGTCATGAGCTACTACAGCTCAGGTGTTTTGTTGATACATGCATGAATTTATTCACAGACAATACCACTGCATCTATGGAAAACCCAAAGCTTGTATGAATTATTAGATGGAACAGGGAAAAGTAGAAAAGGGATTTCAACAAGTCAGAACCTTCTGGGGGTTATGTTCTTCTCTCTGATCCTGATTAAAACCTTCCAGTTAAAAAGTATTTTTCAATTACGTTTGATTTTACTGATGTTTGTCTTTTGTATGCATCATTCTTCTCTGAACATTAAAACTGTATTTAGCATGTAAACACCACTAATACCCATTTTTGCAAATATGCTTCCATTAGTATTAAGTATATAAATACATTTTTGAGCTTAGGGTTGGGTTTTTTTGGTTTTTTTGTTTTTTGCTTTTTTCTGGATCATTGGATCACTTTATATACTTCTAAGAGATCTATATTCTGTGTCTTACCTTATATGTCCTCTTGGAATAATATGCTTTTCCTTTTTTGAATGAAAAGAAAAAGAAGTCTTGGCAAAATGTTAGCAGGAGTATTTGAATTTCCTTCACAAAATGTGCAAGAGGAGCAAACTTTATAAAAATAAGCATATGCTGTGTCCAACCAGCATCCCCCAGCTGAATGGCACACATCCAATTTGTCTTTTAAAAGGTTTATTTTAGAAGCTTCTTTTAATAAGCATCTCCGGAGTATTACAAGGCCAGTGCTACATGGGGCCACCAACCACTCCTTATTTCCTTTACTTCACTTTGCTTTGCTGTGAATTAGGCAAGAACACATTTTCTGTTGATCACATAATTGACAAGTGCCCTTTTTTCTATGGCACCCTGGTCCAGATTTGACTTCTATTGCATAAAAAGACAGTCTGCCTTGTTCACTAGGATGTGAGTCAGAGAAATAGATATTTGGTTGATTTTTTTTCCCCTCTGGAATTTGGGGAAGATTAATACTTTGCTTTTTGGACCAGGTTGGATGTACAGAGCAGCAGCTGTTCTGGGATGTTCTCTGGACTCCCTTAGTTGTCAATTACTATCTCACTTCTAAGTCAGGCTTAGCAATTCCTGCATGGCATCATGGGTCTCTGATGGCAAAGCAGGAAACTTTGGCAGTGGACTGCAGTGTTTATATGAGTCGTATCATTTCAGTCTGGGATTCCCCTGCAGGAAAATGACATGATAATATTCTTTATAAGGAATTTGCAGGAAAAGTCAGACATAGGAAAAAAAAATGTAAAAAGAATCTCTAAGCCATTCAAAGTATTCCAGCCTGACTTCAAAAAATGCTAAAAACAGACTTTGCATGGTAAAGGCAGTAGAAGGGGCTTTACTGTCTGTCACAGAGCTAGATGGTTTCATGAGCTGAAATAGGCTTTGGACAGATTGTTAAATTATCCTGAACTTTCAGTTAATGTTTTCTTTTTGTGGATTTGAAACCTTCGAGTGTGAAACAGGTATATTCTCTTTCTCAGCAGTTTTGAAATTCCTTGCACCAAGTTGTGTATTCTTGTATTTGTTTTCTAATTATGAAGAGAACTGCTCACACTACCAAATGCACAAATATCTCTGTCAGAGAAGATCAAACCACCAAATTCTAATGAGACTGTGGTTATCAAGCCAGTTTGAAAATAAACATAGCTGAGAAAATGAGTTGGAAATCATAATTTTATAAGTGATCTGGCAAACTTTCAAAAGAAATAGTAGTCATGAGGAAAAGAAGTTTGTTGGGAGACAAAGCTCACATGAGAATAATGAAAATGTTTACCTTATAAAAGGCTAGGCAGCAACATATGCTTTAGGCAAACAAACAATCTGGAAATTTGTTCAGAAAGTGGCATGAACTGGACAACAGTCTCGGAAAAAATGAATGGCAAATTGACAAGCGTGGTGGCAAGATTACACTTTACAGCTGCTAATTTTATCACCTAGTAGGATGTCATTAACACTGAGATGAAAGATGATATTTCTGATTCATTTGGGAATAGCATTGCTGAAAATTAGATGTTTTTCAACAGCTGAAAACTTCTCGAGAAATGTATTTGTTTTCTTCTGGACACGGAGGAATTTCGAAGTGAAAATAGTCTGACTGAAATTTCTGTGGCACCCAGCGAGTTAAGATATAACAAATTTGTCAAAAAGGCTACAAGACTTCAATTAGGCCTCTGATATTTGCAGTTAATCTGATACCTGCTATCTGTCCAGCCCCTGACAGAGATATGTGGCCCCTATTCTTTTTCTGCAGCATCTAAATACTAGATAGGAAGAAATAACCTTTTATAGTGTGGATGTGATTACTAAATTACTTGAAGGATCATAGGGAAACTTTCTTTTAAAACTGCCCTTACTTTGTGGAAAAAAATTTGGCTTTCAGTGTTTTGTCAGCTTTTGGGTTTTTTTTACTACCTTTATTTATTTCCCAGTGAATTAATTAATTTTGTAAATGATATGCAGCAGAGACATAAGTAGATAGTTCTATCATTGTACATTTCTCTGGAAATGAGATGTATGCCAAATTGCTCTTCCTTCGTGCTCATCTATGTGTCAAAGGACAGTGTTCTCTCTGTTTACCCTTTCAATATATTTCCTCTCTGTTCCAAAACCTTCAGGGGGAATGTATGCACATATTGATTGCTACCTATGCTGCTCACCCCCCTGCCACTGATAATTCCAAGTGTGGATGAGTCATCTGCTCACAGATTGCCTTATTGGTACCTTGCAACACAGGGAGCTGGCACAGGACAGAGCAGCTCTCCGAACTGAGGGAACACACTACAGTGAAGATGCCTTTTTCCTACTCATTCTTGTCCTGTACAAAGCTCAAGCACAGTTAAAAACTGTTTGCTAATTGATACCTACAAATTAGAGTTACAAACGTACATTCTTATTTTGCATATTAAATGCTTAAACGTCTAAGCCTGTATGCATAGGAGATTGAACCTGAGTTTGGTTATATGTTCAGAAAAATCAAAGGTCCAAACAGACAGAGACCATAACATATTATTTCTAACCTCAGGCTGATTCTTAGACATTATTCGATGTGCACTCTACCATTAACACTTCAGTAATGGACAGAAACTTGCTTTTGGCAGACCTACTGGGCAGAAAATTAAACAAACTATTTGCTAAACATTTTTGAAGGATATGGGACAGACTATTGTTCAGTTAGTACTTGTTCCACCTACTGTGCAGGTATATAAATGACATTTCAAAGTACAGCTGGAACTGACTGAGATCATGTGTATGAATCGATACAGGTATTGTGTGGTTTCTTGGTTTTCTCAGTGATTTCTATCAGTCATCATACAGATTAAAGCTTTCTGGGAAATGTGAGGCATTCATGAATCATTCTGTGGAAACTGAGGGCTGTCTCTAGATGCCTATTGAGACATCTACAGCTAACCTAAACCAACCTGAAGTTTATAGGCTCCTTCCTTGTTCTACAGAGGTGAAACACCACAAAACAATGTGGTAGGAACTGCATAGGAGTAAGCTGTGGGACTCCTTGCCTCAGCACTTGAAAGACCTTCTGTTTTTCTAACATTTTTGCCATCTGCCTCTCCAGTCACATTTCAATATTGACTGATAAGAGGGCAGCAACAGTTTCCTCTTCTCAGTTGCAGATGCACAGAACCAGGGAGTGACAGTAATACTGTTTAACAGTCTGTGTCATCATGAGCTGATGGTGCAGTGATGATTCTGTAAGTGAATAAGGGAAGGAATTCTTTATTTTTTGAAACCTTGCTGGCTGTCCAGATGATCTCATCTATGCAGTCAGGTTTCCAATTTTCTTATGATGTTCCAGAAGTGTGTATTTCACAGACAGACCTGTTCTAAGAGGATGTTCTCTCATACCTCAGAGATATGACGCAGAGAGCAAAAATCTGATTCACTAGGTTATATCAACTGAATTTAGTGTTAACCATCCATTATTATTTCAATATAAGTGATCTTTACAGTGCCATTCACAACTAAAGAATGAGTATTAATGTTAATTTATAAGGAAAAATATCCTTTATATCAAGACAGACAGTTATAGTAAGGGAGAAGCAGGTTCTACTTCATGTTCTCCATTTTTCTGAGTCTTGCACAAACTTTGATATCTTGACTGCACTGGCAAGTGTTCAAGTCCTAATGTAGCAGAAACAAGTTCTCCATATGTGACTGTCAACCCAGGACACATTGGCCCTCTGTTTATTTGGATATGTTTCTAGCACAGGTATAAGGTGCAAGCTCCAGATGAGAAGGAAACCCTTCTCCAGCAGCAGCACCTGGGGTAGGAGGTCCTGGCAGTTGCAGATTCACTGCACTCGAATTGGTGTGAAGCTTAGTGAATTCAACAGTGTGAACTAATTGCAAGCCCAGTGATTATGTAATAGCAATGATGGTGGTGATTCTTTCTTTACAGTGAACAGGGACAGTTTGATGACAGAGAGATGGTTTCTAGCCTGGCATGCTTCCTCACATTTCAACAATCAGTGAACAGAGACTCTTAATTCTGAAGGTTTCTGCTATTTTTAGAGGTAAGTTCTTTACTATGTTACCTAGAGAGAATGCTAAGCCCAAAGGCACAGTGAAAAAAAACCCCAAACAATGGTAAACCTTGCTGGCCTTCTGTTAGTTGTGTGGTAGTAGATAAATGAATTGCTCTTCAGTCACGTAGATGGTAGACTATCAGGGATGTACAGACAGAGCTTAGACACTTTCAATATCAGTGTCTTTGATATAAAGATAAAACTGTCTGGATAAAAATATACAAGGCTGCACAAGATACATAAATTAGACAAATGATTTAAGAGATTGTAATATGCTAGTTAATATTCTTTCCTTGAGCGCATGTCTTTAGGAGTACACATTTAGAAATCAGCCTAAAGGAACAAACCCACTTTCAGATGTGTGTTTAATAAGCCTTTACGATCTATTACCTAATGAGATTTATTTTATTGTAGAGACCTAGGGTTAAGTATAATTTGTTTTCACATAATTTTTGGAGAAAGGTGACTTTCTTAAAAACTTACTTTTCAGAAATGGGTATTTCTCTACTTAATTTATCTTCCAAAAGTATGAGTAAAAACCTTCAACTCATTTTTGACCTGAAGGAAGGTGAAAAAAGTCAACTTATTAGTTAATCTTCAGTGCACATTGTTTGTTTGCTTTTACAAAGGAATGAAATTCAGCAAAAAGTAGAGAAGGTGGAGCTTGTTTGCCTCATACTTAGAGTCATTTAAACCAGTACACTGCCTGGACAACTTTTTATGTTCTAGAGAATCCATACTTTTCTCACATAGTTCAGTGGTTTCATGGTTTTATGTTGGCTAACAAACTAATGTAAAAGTGTTAATTTATTGTAGTGGCTCTGAATAAGATGAATACATGTTATATCCAGAATGTCTTAAATATCTAATTTATTATACTAAACATATTAATATTTCACTCTGGAGTAACTGTGGAATACATTGATAACTGGAATTATCCCCTCTAGCTCACACACCTTGACTGTGATCAGAGATTGGATTTATGTCACTTCCCTGTAGATACTCACCTAAGCACTTTAGTAAAATTAATTCATCTATATTTGTCTCTGGTTTATATATTCTCTCAGCAACAGTTATATAATTGAAATACATAATTTAAATGCCTGAGTTCCAAAGTCATGTGCTTGGATTTTTGTACACTCAAGAATGTGCCATTAGCTGCTACTCAAACAGAGAGCGAGTACCTTGTGTAAGTTGTTTGGGAGTCACAAGTTAAACCACCTTTGAAATATTGCATACTGTAGAGCACCATTTGTACAAAATCTGTTAAGATAAATATTTGAAACGTAAATTTTTAGTTGTCCCTTTTATTGTGGCAAGCAATTTTCATGGAATTCTAACCATCAGTCTTTCCTCTGCTGCTTTGCCACCATATCTCAGGGGTAGAAAAACATGGGGGGAACAAGATTTCTCAAAGTATTACTTGTGGATTATTTGGTAATCCTTAAAGGTTTCTCCTTTTGTCCCCTCTGTTTTACAATACCGAAATGTCTTTTCCCTCCCATGCTGGGGAGTATTTTATATGCTTGCATAAACACCCCTTCTGACTTCTGAATCTTTCCCTCTTGTTGACTGCTTAGATAGAGATAAGCTGGTTAAGTGCTCCTTAATTAGGTTCATTCTCAACAGTTGCTTGAAGTTATTAGGAAAGATTATATGTTTGCATTATAGAAACCAGTAAGATGTATGTTTAGTGCTCTCTATTAATAAAAAGATTTAGAAAAATGATTTATTCTTGACTTTCCTTGATGTGTTAAAAACAATACACATGACATTTATCGCAGATGTTATGTGTGAAGTTAGCAGCTTTTCTTCTCTCTCAACCTTTGTATTCACCTAACCTGCACATTAATCATCAAAATACAGAAATGTGCTTCTTATTTTACATTGGTTGGAACATCATCAAAGTTACAGTGCTGTAAAAGATTAACTTTGCAAACATCTTGAAAAATGTAGCCTGTCCTTGTAAAGCTCCTTCTGAAGTGTTTTATACTCAGATTTTTTGCTTACCTGTTTGCAAATATTTCAGACTATCAGATGAATGCACTAAACTATTAATTTCTCACGTTGCAAAAAAATCTCTATGCCCTTTCTTATGTTGCAAGGAAATCACAATATATTGACATTCGAGGTGCTGCATTTAATTTTTTGCTAACGAAAGCTGTTAGGCCTCTCAGAGAATAGAAAACTTTTAGCTACTTTGCTGAATATATCTGTAATGCTTGTCCCTAAATGCCTTACTGTAAACAGGAGCTATCTCAGGCAATTGACACATGTACTTGAAGGCTTCAAACGAAGCAGTTTTAGGAAATATCTATTTTTGTACCTTCTCTTAGCCTAATAAGTAAGCATTATTTATGTGTCAATATTAAAAAAAAAACCCTCAACCAAAGCAACAGTGTGAAGTTTGGGAGAAAGAAAAACAACACAACAGAAACCTGTCCATTATTTTCAATAAATATAAAAAGTACCCTCTTCCAATGAAATCCTGAATAAGAAGATAATTAAAGATGCAGATTTATTTCAAAAAATTCATGAAGATTTAGTAATATAGAAAATTATGTGAAACAAAGAGTCTTAGATTGCTCACATATCTGCTACATATTTAACCTAAAATAATTGATGTTGCATTTCACAGAAAAGGTATATAGTCTACAAATATTTTAATCATTTGCTGTATAACAGCCTTTCAGTTCCCAAGGATTTTGTATCATCTGCCCCTCTTTTACAACAGGCTTCAAAATTGTAATTTATTGCAAATTTTTCCTATTCTCAAAGATTTATGTTCTTGTGTATACAATTCTTTGCTACTGTTTTTACAGTGGAAAAAATAATATTTCTCAGATGAGCATCTTGGAATCAGTAATTTGTTATTGGTTATAAAATATAGAAACACTAATTAGAAGAAGTGCTTTCTAGATATTTATAGCCTTTACTAGAAAGGGGATCTGGCAGGGCCTGGCATGAAAGACACCAGGGGAGAGGGAGAAAATAGAGAAATTGTTTGCTTCAGATACTTGCCAGATGTTTTGTGACATGATATATGGTGAAAGAATGAAATACATTCCAGAATAATTTTATTATAATAGATATAATACTCAGAGGCTTATCAAGTTGCTGACACTTCTATCTTAATGAAAAATGGATCCTCTTAGTCTTTAAATAGAAAGATACATAAATAAATATAGTGTCAAGAGCTGGATCAAAGTGAATTTTTGATAGTTCTTCATATATGGATGGTATTCCAGACAAATATTCCAGCCCTGTTCATGTTACTTAGTGACCTCTTTATCTTCTATAATAATCATCAGGGCTCTTGTAAATCTTGCTCTCAGGCAAAGATTATGAAATCTGATCCTGAACATTGTTTCTTTCGTATAGACTTAAGGAGGGAGAGGTGACACAGAATTCTTGGGTTTGCTGAACGTCACAAAGGGATGGCAGTGAGCCATTCTGTGCAGAAAAGTGCTAGACCTCAGGTACACAGTGGCTGAAAGAGTTGGGTTGTACTTTGAACCCTGGAGAAAGAAAGTCTAAGCCAGCACTTGCATTATGTCTCTTTTAGTAAGACCAATAATATTATGCCTATGTGTACTTGCAACAACAACAACAACAAAATAAACCCCACGTGGACTTTTCTCCACAGACTGTGCAGTGTTAACTTGCATAAGGAGTGGTTGTAGCAGAAGCATGGACAGTGCGATAGTTTGGCAGATTTATTAGAATGCTGCTATCAAACCCCTGAGTCCATGGGATGATGCCTGTGTGTTCCCAGTACCTTCATCTCCTCCTGCTTCACCACTAGTAATTTGACTTTCCATAGCCTCCTTCAAACTTGATAATAATGAAATAACCAATCAACTTCAAATGAAATCCATCTGAAAGTACATATATTCAGTTCACCTAAACAGTTTCTATTTCCTCCACTCCTTTTGCAGCATTGTGTTCATTAGTACACAGTATGTAATAGATTTGTATATATCCATATAAACATCTAATGTTGATCAGCACTGCCATCTTTTCATATATTGGCTAATACACATAATATGTAAGACAAAATAGTTTAGGCAGTGGACAAAAACCATTATGTTATAGGACAACTGGAAGAAAAATAACAGTTTAATGGCAGCTATTTTTATCTTCTTTATCCTATTTCCCAGTATAATTATTTCTGGATCAGTGTCCTCCTTTCTGCATTCAGGCTTCTGTGAATATACTGAGGATTTTTTCCTTTGCTCTAATGTATCCTTTCACTTTGTTTTCCCCAATTTATATAGCTACCTTTTCTCCATTCCTCACAAAAGCATTCATAACATTCTAAAAAATCTTGCTTGATGCTTATATTATTTTGTAAGCACATTATTTTCATTTAGACATGTCAGGCCTTTCTTCCTGACAGCATTGGCATTTCTAATTGAATCTTAAACATGATTTCTCTATGCAAACATTGCAGTTGTAGATAATAAGATAGAGATGCTGTTTCTCTCAGTGTGTTGGGTCACAGTGGCCTAAAGTTCCTACCATAAATTCAGCTTTGTAAAGTCTGAGTGCTGGAGTATATGGGGAGCAGGATACTGGTCTCCTCTGAAATGCTTTGAGATCAGTGTGTAAAACCGATGATCAATGGATGAAAACTGTTGTGTATAATTTCTGAATTGATGAGGGAGTAACACTGTGTTTGCTCCAGGACA
This sequence comes from Acanthisitta chloris, assembly GCF_000695815.1. NCBI lineage: Eukaryota > Metazoa > Chordata > Aves > Passeriformes > Acanthisittidae > Acanthisitta > Acanthisitta chloris. Next base: position 10,507 of record NW_008678491.1, read on the forward strand.
TGGATGGGAGCTAGGCTGGATAAAGAACAGCTTATGACCAAGAAATTTGCATGGAATCATAAGATGAATCATAGAATGTTGAGGGGTTGGAATGGACCTTAAAGATAATCTAGTCCCACTCCCCTGTCATGTTGTATCCACACCTCCCAGATTTTCATTAGAGATGCAATTCCACTACCTGTACACTGTATTATTGTGCTTATTTTTTGCATAATTTTTACTTGAAAGTTATGTGACTAGAATTGTCTGTCACCAAACTAAACTTTTTCCCAGGTACCATGTACTTTAGAAGTCGTGTTTGAACAATGCTATGGCAGTAATTTTAAATTACCTGATGCTGTTGACTTTTGCCACCTTTTATAGTTTCCAATGACTTCTGTCCACCTTTATGTGCCAGAAAATGTAATGTGTCTCTGCAGACTCATCATTTTACTTCTTTTAAGCCTCTGCTACTTGTGGTTTAGCTTAGCTACCCCAAAATCTGAAATTATTAGTGTTGTCCTTACTTGCACGTGCTATTCTAACTTTAATGAGTGTGAACCTACAAGCACATGTGTTTAAGTTGACATAAATGCAAAACTATTGCTTCATGAGAAAGAAAGAACTAGTATATAAAAGTATTTCCTCATGATAGAACTACAGCTGACAAGAAGGTAGGAATATTTTAAAGGCCCAGGTCTTACTAAAATTTGGTTTAGTGTACAACTTTCTATAAAAGTCCACACTTGTGATGGACAAATTAAAGCAATAGCCAAATGGAAAAATTCTGACTATAATAAAATTCTTATTCTTACCTTTTTGTTGAAATAAATACTCTGAGAGAGCTCTGAAGTTTTTTCTTATCTGCAGAGAACCTCAGACTTCTTCCTAGGAGGAACATTTGTAGGCTTTGGAAGCTTTTCTGACCCAGGTTCTCAGTAGGCACAGTGTCTCCTAAATAGAAGAGCATAATCTAAACCTGATCTAAGGCTTCTGAGTATGATCTAAGGCTTCTGTCCTTACAGGAGCAGCAGCTCTGGAGAGAGTGGCCACTTGACATGTCTTATTATCTGGGCTCCTATTAACAACAGATCAGGGAAACTCTCTTGGAAGGCTGCAATAAAGTGGAAGTTTTGCAGAGAATGTCTGTGTTTCTGGATTTTGTTGTCTTTCATAAATTCAAATGTCAAAATCCATTGCAGAAGAAAAGCCTTTGTCTGTTCTTAGTCAAGAGTAATTATTATACTGCCTTCCTTGTCCTTTTATCTTATGTGTCTGCCTTACTGATTTGAATTGTTTAGCTTGCAGAAGTCTGTTGATAATCTTCGCTTCTACAGTGCCTGGCACAAGTGGATCTTGTGGTGCTTCTGCATGACAGCCTTCATTGGCAGGGTAACGTTTATCTACTGAAGCTTTGAAAGTTATTAATCAAATACCTCATGGGAATTGCCAGCTTTCCTCAATAATGTGTTTTGAAATCAATGGCAGATTTAACAGCTAAATTTCAGTCAAAAATTCTTTCCGTGGGAGTATTGTTGAGTGTCTGTCAGTTTCAGCAACCGAAGACTACCAAATAATCCCAGTTATCATTATCTGACAAGCAGCTCTTTATCAACAGACAAAAATACTAGTTTTACTAACATTTCTTCCCTGTTAAAATATCTTCAGGCCTTGGTCCTCTTTGTTCTGATTATTTACTATTAGGTCCTAAAAAAATTAGAAAAATACATAATTGCTTTACTTTTTTCTTTTGCTAATATTTTTATACCTTTACCTACTCTTTTGGTGCATCTGAGATATGAAAAGGAGCAACATCCTTTCATAAAATCATAAAATAAGTTAGAAAGTATCTCTGGAGGTAATCTGTTCTGGCCCTCTGCTCAGAGATTGGATCTAGCTGCAGTTTGGTTTTGTGTACAACTTTCTATAAAAGTCCACACTTGTGATGGACTCAAATCCACCTCAGTTTTGAGTGTTTCAAGGATAGACTTTCACAGCATTTCTGGCTAGTCTCTTCCACTGTTTGGCCAGTCTTCCTGTGAAGTTTCATTACTATTTATCTAGCTGGAATTTCTGTTCTTGCAGTTTGTATCAGTTCTGTTTTCTCCATGATTTATATTAGTGCGTTAATACTGTTTACCAGAAAGTAAAATTCCAAATATTCTCCATGTATGACAAGAAACCTATCTAGAAACGGGAGGAAAGCTGTGATTTGAGTTTAGCCTTCCTGTGCTGTATCAAAAGTTAATCCTGTCATCAGTGAAACTCTTACTGTGTGTGAAACTTAACCTTCCTGCCAACCACCTGTGCTCTACCTCCTGCAAGTAGATGCTGCCAGTCTGCAGGAGCTAGCTGAAATGCCAGAAAGAATACAACTATAAAATCAGCATTTGACACTGTTTGTGAACGATGGGAAACACTAATAGTCTATGACACAGAGTAGAGCAGAGAATGTGAAATTAAACAGGAAAATGGGAAAGGAATGGGGTGTAAGTATGACAGAGCAGCAACAAGTCTTCTTTAGGCCACAGTGCTTTATCCTTATTCAGTTTCAAAAACATTCCTGTTGGAGTCCTCAGTGTAAAAGCATTCTTAGAAACAACAATAATAAAAGCAAACTGTGATGAAGTTAGGCTGTGCCATGGCTCTGACCAATGTAGATACCTCCCAGCACAAGTTGACCAGAAGTTGATGGCTACATCCGTTTCGTTTGTTTCCCTGTCGCCATCTGCTGGGAGGAGGCTGCACTGCACCAGTGCTGCCTGCCGGGTGCTTCCCCAGGCGTTAGCACCCAGCTACATTTCCGTGTAAAGCCACATATTAAATGACTGCGATAACCAAGGAAGGTAATCTGCACCAAAAACATACATTTTCTTAACTGAAATTATTGTTAGTAATTGTATTTTCGGCTTCCTTTGCCCCATAATTCATAGGCGCAATATTTTGGAGAGTAAAAATTGCAATGAAATCTATTGATCGTAACTATTAAGGCATCACTGATTTTTATTAATTTGGGTTTGGTTCATAGCACTAATTAATTGTATTAGTAGTAATAAGATATTTCATCTTTGTAGAAAATACTCAATTTATTGCAATAACAGTCTGTAAACTGCATTGTCTGCATGTTGTCAGGAAGAATATCCTTATGCCCAGCTTGTACTCTGCGGCATATTTTGCTAAAATATTTTTATCTATGCAAAAGCTATGCACACAGAGGTTCATTTTGCTGCTTGTGAATCCAATCAGTTACCTGACTCAACTCTTTCTTGAACTTCCCAACTTATTTTTGCTTGTATCTGAACATGGTTACATGAGTAACTTTTGCTCATTAGGAGCACTGATCCTGATTTTTTTGTTGTTTAAAATTGTAACAGTCTGAAAATTTTACTGCTTAGTTCAAGAAGATGATCAGACTACTATTTATGTACTTTCTTCTATCTGAACTGTGCTGAACTGTCTTTGAACTCCATTGGATGTGCATTCATTATTTAAGAATTCGTTAGTTTTGATCCAAAGTCAGTAACAGTTAATATAAAGATGGTTAAGAAATGAAGAAAATTATATTGGTCTCTCATTGCCTCATGCTGAATTTTTCTGTTTCTTTTTATTTTAACAATCAAGTAAGATGGATGTTATATAATCAACTGAAATGCAGATTGTCTTAATTTATATGTGTTTCTTGACGTACTCAGCAGTAAAGCTTTGGTTTTAAGGCCAGAAATTTCCACATGCATCAAAATTGGTTTTAGAATTCTGATGTATTTTCAAAAACTGGTACCAAATATTACAGTTTACCTCAGCTGGTGCTAGCCAGGCACAAAAATATGGCTACCTATGGAAGTGCTATGAAGTCCTTAGATTTTGCTCTCTAGAGTACTGAGTA
>NW_008678491.1:14395-44274 GCF_000695815.1 Acanthisitta chloris
ACTCAAGAATTGCATATTTAGTGACTGAGCAGGAGCCTTACAATGAGGCTTTCCTTTGAAGGACCAAGGACTTAGAGTATGATAAATGATTTCTTTCTAGCTGATGTTACAGTTTCTCACTCATGCAACTACAGAAGACAACAAAAGTTTAAAATGATCAGCCAGTATTCAAAAAGCCATTATTCTTGGTATAATAGCTAATATTCAGCATCTGGGAAATACATGATTGAGGTATAACAGCTTTTTTAGAACTGTGTATTTTAGTCAGTAACTCATTAATGAAGGAGAGCTCGTCCCTTCTCTAATGCAAAGCATGACCTGTGTTTTGAAGTCTAGCTATTAGCTCTATTATATACTTTATACATTATTTACAAAACTTATGATAACCTTCTTAAGATCTGATCCCTATGCAAACCAGCAAGGTATGAAGGGATAATGCCTGCATAGTGCTCCTGTTCTCCAAGGTACTTTTAATAGATCGAGCCTCGGTTTTGCAGAGTGTAATTTGTGCATGTTATGCTGAAAGTCCTACTGAAAGTTGTTGACAGCTTGAACTTCTGACTGTGTCAGTCAATAGCAACATCTAGGCACATAGCTGAGTTGTACACCTTGAGGAAAGTAATTTTATCTTTAGCAGGTCTTTATGCAGAAGTCTCAAAACAGAATCCTAATAAAAAACCTGTTGTATATATTCCTCATTTCTAGGAGCTATTCAATGTATACTACAGGTGCAGGCAATTTTCTCTCTCTCCCTCCACAAAACTTACCCCATCTAAATCTGAAACTGTCTTTGCATAATTCCTAAAGTCTTGTCATTTCATTCAGCAAGCAAAGTCTTAATTTTGTAATTACCTGCAAGCAGTGTTTAAATAATCTAATAAAAATGTTTTTAGTAAGCTTTTTCTGATCTTTTGACTTCTTCTAAATCTCATTACCATGTCTAATTTTTCCAATAAGAAATGAGTCTTTAAAATTTTTCCAGATTCATAGCACAAATAAATCATCCAGTTTAATGAAACGTTAAACAGAAAGCTTAAATGCGGTTAGGTTCAGCAATTAGCTGACCTACAGTAGAGATATGTGATGATGATTTAATTTGGAATCTGTGGAGTCCTTCTAGGAACCACCTTGTCTTCTTCAGTATGGCTCTACCAAAGGAATTGGGGTGGGGATTGATGCTTATTTGGTTGGTTTCCCCTAATATTTCCAGTTATTTGGATAGTGATTAGGGCCTAAAATACCTACATTTCTTGAACAATGCCAGTGATGAGTAGAGATATGTGATGATGATTTAATTTGGAATCTGTGGAGTCCTTCTAGGAACCACCTTGTCTTCTTCAGTATGGCTCTACCAAAGGAATTGGGGTGGGGATTGATGCTTATTTGGTTGGTTTCCCCTAATATTTCCAGTTATTTGGATAGTGATTAGGGCCTAAAATACCTACATTTCTTGAACAATGCCAGTGATGACTGAGGAAGAAAATCAGGTATTTTTGAACAGTTCTGATAGTGCATAAAACTATGATTAAAACTAAAAGAAGGTTGCAGATGGACTAAAAGAGGAATGTTCGACATTTTTGCTATGTCTTTAATATTTGTTGTGTAGAGTTACACCTATGCAACAGGTGTACTTCATTCCCTATAAAGACATTTATTTCTTTCAGCACACTGAGACATTTTATGTTCAATACAGGTGAAGATACTTGTGTGTATACAAGTTAACTGATTTTTCTCAGCTTCAGTACCTCAAGATTATGGTCTTTAATTAGATCTGACAAGTGATGCATTTTTTAGTTTTGTCAGAAAATACAGTTTAGCAACTGAAATTTTATTTTTGAGGGAAATAAGATTTTGAATTCTAAAACTGTTAATGGGGCAAAAGGAAACTTGATAAATCAGATTAACTTCTCCTTATTTAAGGACCTTCATTATGTGAGAAGACCTAGAATTGAGAAGCTTTTGCAACATAAGCAAATTCTCCTAACAAATTTCTCTTCCTTATACCTAAAACAATGACTGTCCCACTCTGAGAGGACTTAGTAGAATAAGTGAGCAAGCATTGGTTGTTAGCATTGTTTTTCATGTGGAACTCAATAATAGAATCAGCAGGATTAACAAAATTGTCTTCTGCTTTGAAACATCCAAACAGAAAACTAAAACAGCCTGGAGAATTTTTAAAGAGCATTTCAGAAAAGAATTCTGGACACAGTATCTTTGGGAACTCAGTGCTTACATGAAGATGTTGAAGCAAACCACTTTAAGAATAGTGTACAAAAGTTCAGTGTTTCTGAATTGTTACTTTTCACCAATTGTCGTAACCTTTTTTGCAAATCTACAGAATTTCTATGATTTTTATAGGCAACTTTATGAACTATTATGAAATATTTATCAAGTCTTGAACCCTTTACTGTAGCTTATTCAAGAGAAAGCTTATTTGAGGGAAAAGGTTTTAAGAAAGCTTTTTGAGGGTTTGATTTAGCATTTCAGAAAGGGTAATTGGCAAATCTAGTTTTAAATAAGAGACTACAATTCTGCCTTAGAAATTATGTAGGATCTGATATGTCATCTGATTCTTACTTTTCTTTTAGAGGTAATGCAGAAGGTGGTAAGGTTAATCCTTCTTGTTTACTCTTATATGGAGAGTTTAAGCCCAAATTCTTAGGGGGAAGGAGAGGGAAAGGAGGAGGAAGAAAAGAAGAAATACGAATAGGTAGTTGTAGATTATCTTTCATTTTTATTTTATTGGGTTTTAATGCCCTGTATTTTCAGACTAACAATTTAGCCTCCAAATAGAGGAAATATTTCTGTATTGAAACACAGTGAAATTAATTACTAGAAAACCAATAACTGTTTAGACTTATTAAAAAATTTCCTTCTTTTCTCAGTACTCTCATCTCCAACAGAGTGTAGTAGAGGAGCTCATTTGCAAACTTATTAGCACAGTAATACAAATAATTTTCCAGGAAATAAGGTTGTCAGTAAGTTCAGTAGTGTATGGCCTGATTTGAAGTCCATTGAAGTGTTGCTCTTTTGAGAATATGATTAACTCTTCATATATCATTTAGAAGCCAATTCCCAAAATTCCCATTTTCTTTTCGTGCAAATAAAGTTTTTTGCTTTGTTCCCGGACAAAACAAAACAGTTTTTTTAAATTTAAGGCTCTGAGTTGCTGAAGTTAGAATTTAAGTAAATATTGTACATAAACTTATTTATCATTGTGATCAACTTTCAGTTCCTGCTAATTCATTAATTTGCCCTCCCAATGGCATACATAATGCTACTAAAACTGATTAGAGTCTGACATTTAAATCTTGGACACTGCTCTGTCTTCATACATCCTGGGGACTAACAGCAATATTTTGAATGCCTTCAGGTTTCAAAAATAATAATACATTTTTCTAAATGTTTAAGGTTACTTGGATGTGGAAATTAAAATTAGTTAGCACCATCTCTTAGATGCTAGTTAACCATTTCTGCACATTGACAGCTACCAAAAACTTTGGCCTAAGAGAAGAAAGTATTTTTTCTCACTGAAGACTTTTTATCTCAATTAAGATTTCTATACATTTGTTATCATAAATCATAACTCAAGGAAAAACTGCCCCTACAGTAATTAAATTGTAGTTCTCAACTCTATTGTATTACAAGGGTTTTCTTCAATATTTCAGTTTGATTTTCCCGATCATTACAAAACCTCTAAATTTGTTGCTTAGAAAAAATAAGGTAAGGCTTCCCCTGCTGGTCTGTTTTCTTTAGTAATGCAAAAAGGTTAAGCTACAGATGTTTTGTGCACATAGTTTTCCTGTCATTATATTGCTGACTTTGAATGTAAAAAAAAAAAATGAATAAAAGAGAGAGAAAGAGAAAAGTCAATTTCCAGAGGTCCAGAACTACAATTCCAATCCTTGTATCAATTAACTGGATTGCTGATGCATTGTCATTCTTCCCTTCCCCAGTTTGTGGTAGCTCAAAAGTGTCCAGTTCCAAGAGTCACTTTTCTCCCTGGCATGACCAGAGTGGAGCACATCTGTAAGTTGCTCAAGGTGCCATGTGACTAACAAAGCTCATTAATGTGCTCAAGATGAGTATTATGCAGAGATTTACTAAATTCTAGCTGCAACTATATCATTACAAGACTATTTGAGGTAAATAACAACTGTTTATCTATATCAGTAGGTAGGGTCATGGAATGTGAATATATGGAGATTTTTCCAGTACTCTGGAGCATAATACATTGTTTTAATATCTTTTCTTTAAAACATTCTCATTACTCCAATTTTTACAGCACATATCTTTTTCTTGATCATGGGAAAATTTGACAGCAGAGATTAACTAATGACAGTAAAACTTCTTCCCATTTGGGTTTATAAACTGTAATGGAATCACCACTTCCTAGCAGTGCACAAAAACTGCAAACATTTCTTTAGATCTGTAGTTATCCTTTTGTCAGATGATGAGCAGCAACTTGTTTGGAAGCAGAAATTTCATTTGTGGCTGACAGGAGTATCTGTGGTTGAGAAAAATGAGTGGAAAAAGCTGGGCCCTTTGGGTGAATGTGCAGGATCACAACCTAACTTTGAATGGTTAACACTTTCTTCTGGAGTTTGAGAGCATTAGAAATTGCTTCACTCCTTTTTTCCAAGTGAAGATTATGCATTTTATAAGCTTCTTTTATAAAACTTTTAAAAAATGCAAAAAGTACCACTTAAAAATGCACTGTACTGAGTTCTGAACAGTTTTGTGCTGCCTTTTGCTTTTAACTTCAACTCCCAATAGCAGATATTATCTCTTTTGTGAACACTTGATGGACAGATGACTTTAAAAATTAATAAGCTGTTAATCACAACTCATTGTTAGGTGCCTATTTCACCTATCTTGCAAGTCCTTCTGGGCAACACTAGACTGGTTTTTTACACCATTTTGCTGTGAAGTGTTGATTCGGAGTGGCCATGTACAGGCAGATGCTGTTCTGCCAATTTTGTCCTAGCTTTAACTCTCAGACTCTCAAACAAGACTTCAGTGCCTGGAGACAGAAAGCCCCAATGTAGCTGGTCACAGCTCAGTCACGTAGTACATAGTGGAAAGTACTGTTGGAAAATAAATTTCTTCTGTTGCATCAAATCTGTCTGATGGGATCACATGCCCTTATTTTTTTCCTCATTTTACAGTATCATTTGTGATCTGAAAGAGACTTTGCAGTGGGAAGTCAAGAGGTGAGTGATGGGTATCTGGCCCTTGCAGCAGGGAGGGTGGGAGGGATCAGGAGCCATTCTCCTTACACGTGTCTCATCAGCAGTCAGAGCTCCCAGGGCACAGCCTGATGAGAAAGGTGCCGTAGTACATATTCTTCACTCAAAAAAGAACCAAGTCCAAGGATAACAAAATAATCTTCCTATTAGTTTGTAAATTGAATCTGAATAAAGAAATCCAGAAGTAAGTTGCTCTCTGAAATGTGCGTTACGATAGTGCCACCTCTTCCTTTTTCTTTTGTGTTTTGGTTGTGGGTTTGTTTTTTTCCCCCCCGGGGACACCATTTGGTACAACATGATTACAAGAAAGTGATGATGACACGAATGTAATCAAATAATTGTAAAAGTCATTTTCTTTTGAAAGTAGTAGAAGTCAATGAAGACTTCATTTTGTACAAGGAAGGCTATATAGTAAAAATGTGATAACATTCTGGGTTTGATTCTGAGACACTTCAATGGAATATGATTGTCAGGTTGTAGGACGCTCTGTACTTTTTAGTTACTTCAAATAAAAATTCCAAATCACCCATTGCTTCAAAGTTGGTCCAATTCCTAGACAAAAAGAAAATATCTCTAACAACTAGGCACGTTGTCCAGCAATGCTGAAGGCGAAGAGACGGATTTACTAACGAAGGATCTATTTAGGTGCTTTGACGGTACAGTCAGATGTTTAACAGAATTATTTAAAGGCAATTTAGACAGCAGTATCTACTTCCCACTGAATTTCACTTAGTCACTTCTGTAAATCCCATATGTATCTTCTACATCTTTAGGCGCTTTAAATATCTGGCCCAAAGGCAGTTGAAAATCTGTTAAAACTATGGGCAGACTTGTGTTTTCTGCTGCTGGGAGAGAATCACGTTTTTAAGGCTAATCCTCAAATTAATAAGAATTTTAACCTTGCAGACTGTTGTTCAGGGGGGACATTGAAATTGTTTGTGACATTGAGTCAGTGTGACCTGTTAGAAACATCTGTGCATATTACTTTCCACTAACATAATTAATTTTGTAAGAAATGTAACCACAACTGCATTACTTTCATCAGCTTTGCTTTTTCTCATTTCTTTGTTTCTCTTTTTCCAAAATTAAACTGTTAAAAGTTCCTGGCTGAACACCAATTCTAATATTTTGTAGAATTAAAAAAATCATAAATCAAAGTAAGGGTAGCTGTTTCCTTGTAGGAACAGAATTTTCTTAGTAACAAACTCCCACAGAATAGGAGACATAAAGTAGTGCTTGGTGTTTGCTTCCCCCACCACCACCATATATTAAGCTTTTCTACTTTAAGCTTACACTGTAGTATGGACTAGGGATGAGCAAAGTCCCCACTGCAATGTTCCAACTCTCAAACAATTAACCAAACAATTTGATGGGTTTATAGTGAGGAAGTGTCCCTGCCCATGGCAGGGAGGGCTGGGACTAGATGATCTGTAAGGTTCATTCCAACCCCTAAATTCTGTGATTCTATGATTCTATTTAACAGATGACTCATTTAACCAAAACAATGGGAAATATTTTCATATACACTTGTCTGTTACATTGACATGGCAAAACACAGAAGGGGAGAATAGACAGTGTTTTTGTTTTCTAGTCTCAATTGATATTCCTGTTTGCTTTTCCTGATATTATTCAACTGAATGCATGGAACAAGATTCCAAATGCATCATATAACTTGTGAAGAAATACAAATCCTCACTCTAAATAGGTAGATGTGACGGAAGGGTAAGAGTAGTGGGAGTGCTGATGTGGTCTCAGGCCAATACTACTTCATTTTTTAGGAACCTATTCTTATAATTAATCAATTCATACGAAACCCAGAGGCTTATAGCCTTAACATTAATACTTAAGTGTTGAGGTTTCAGCCTAGGGAGTTTCCTTTATTACTAATCATTAAGGGTGTTTAAAGATGTAATTTCATATAAAGCACAGAACATTATCCATGGTTTGCTGGTACTTGCATTTCAGTAAGGAAATGCTATTTGCAAGGCTATTAATGGAAAGGTAGCACAGAGATTTGCAAGCAGGTGAGTACAGCTGGTAAATACTTGGATGGTTCCCAGTAGGTTTGGGGATAATCTACTCAGGAAATGAAAGAAATCACAGGGAACTTCAGTGATGTAGCTAAATTAACTGAAAGCTGTAAAAGGTGAACACATAAAGTAACAGCACTTACTAGTTCATAAGTGAGCCAGTAGCATTTCTTCTGCATACAAATAGGTAAACCAGAAGTGATTAAATAGTCATGACTTGCAAAATATTTTATTAGAAGGAATAATAATATATTGATCACTGGCACACAGAGTTTATCAATTGCAAAGAAAAGTGTGGAGAGTCTCTGAGACAAATAGCTTCCAGGTGATATACAGCAATAGTGAGTGACCCTGTTAACTCTGGTAAGCTGCTATTGGATGCTCAGGCCCAAAAGGCTCTTTTTATTTATTTTGTTTGTTCCTCTGCTGTATTTTTTAGCATGAATTGATTGACCATTTACTGGTTTACCGAATGACTCTGTGGCACTGTGCAACATTATGGAGATCATTCCTAGTAAGATGACACTGAACTCTACACTGACTTTTTATCTAACCCAGATCTTTCAGCTCTTGTGTTAACTAATTATTAGAAGACTCTTGATAAAAGCAAAAGAGCTGTAACTTATTGAGGCTAAAATAGGCCTTTCTCTTCCCTATGTGCCCTTACAAAAATGCATGTAAATGAAAACCTAAATGACAAATGGTTAAGAAAACTATTCAAATGAAATACAGCAAGTTGCACCAGCTTTGTTAGAGCAGGTTGCAACATTACATTGCAGGTTTAATGTCCTCATAAATGTAAATGTTCTGGTGTCTTTGGTACCCAGGGGTTCCTTCTCGTATGCAGGATGAAATGGAAGCACTGGAATGGTTTTCAGGGCAAAAGACTTGTCCTATCCTTTGCAATCTACAGTGCAACTATGTTATCCTAATCCTCAAGAATGAGCTTCTGTACTTTTATGCTCAGTTGGTGATTTGACCAGAACAAGGAGCTCTAGACTGGCCTATCACAGGTCACCACTGATCATGACAAATTACTATCTACTGATCTTAATGATTAATGGCTTGAAAGGACTGTCTGAAACTGGTCAGTTTACCTTGGTAGTCTACCAAGAGTGATAAATAAAATTCAGCACTGGAAGGAACTGATTGCAAGAACAGTATTTCTAGGAGAGTTATGTTCGGTGCTCACAGTACAAAGCACAGTATTTCTAATGTATTTATTTTAGAGAGTTGAAGAAGAATTTGACTTATCCTGCATTAGAATGTATATATAAGACTTGACATTTTCATAAGGCTGTTGCTGATTGCATGGAAGCAACACACTCCATTCTAGCTAATATAATCTATTTTGGTAACAGACATTTGGGTCAATCTGTTCTCATACAAATTCTTAATAAACACATTCTTTCCCCCTCCCCATGCAGGCTGAATAGATGGGAAAATGTAACACAAATGGGCAAGCTAGAAGCATTACATCCTTATATTTCCAAGAAATGTTGTTATTGTTTACTACTATATACTATGATGACTGTAAAAATAAATCTTAGTTTTTATTGTATTCTATGAAGTTTCAGGGTACAATTTCCAAACTGTATTTTCCAAGTCAAAGAATAAAAGCTGATCTTTCTGCAGACAGATGGCTAAGCATGTAGTTACCCTGTCTGCATGTGCAAACTAAATGATTGCAGTCCCATTGCCTGCACCTTGCTTCCAAACTTCGGCCTTCATTTTATTTACAAAGCTGATTATTAAATAATGTAGGAAGCTGATTTCACTGTGCTGCTTTTTTTCACAAGGGTTGTAGAATATAAATGAATTAGGGTTATATTCTGAAACCATTTTATCTTTCAGCAAGATTTAATAGGAAGTACATGTAATTAAAATTAAGGCTCGATTGCCAACTTCTGATCTATTCTAATGCTTATATATTTGGTTATCTTAGAGAGTGCTAGCGTTAAATTTTTCAATAATTGAAAAGTATTATTGCATTTAAAAATATTTAGCAACTACTGCACAGTTGTTAAATTTAATAACCTAACCAGTTTGGCTAAAATTATTCAAATCATTTGAGTCTGTAATACATTTCAGACTACTCAGACCAATCTGTGAGCTTGAAGACTCAGTTCCACAAGCATTATCAACAGCTTGTGTCATTCTGCACATTACAAAATAAAAGACAATTAAATGCCTTCCTGAAGGCCTTGTCTTCATGAACAAGTGTTCCTTTCTAACCACGGAAGAACTGTCCTGGAAGATGTGATAATCAGAGAGTAGAGCGAAATAGTTGCAGTGACTGGAATCTGTTATATGTGTGTTCATGTGTGTGTTGGCTTGGGTTTTTCTGGTTTGCTTTTATGTTGGTTTTGCGTGTGGAGTTGGTTGGGTTTTTTTGGAGAAGGCAGACTTGTAGATAAAGCACCTTTTCCTGATGCAGAGAGCATTCCTCTTTTCTGGAGATCAAAGATACAGCTTTTGATGAATTCACATGAAAAAATCAAGCCCCAGGATCATATTAGATTCTGGGGGAAGTGATGTCTATCCACTATGTGGCTTTGTACTAGGAAATGTGACTGACAATCTCTGATGAGAAAAACTTCAGAGTTAGAGAAGCTGTGTCAAGGTAATTCTCAGGAAAACCTTCCTGTACCAGCACCCATTATCAGGTATAAGTGCTTTATTCTTAATAATAACCATTGAAAAAGTCCCAATGTACGTACGCACGATGCTACACTCAGTGCTATTGTCACAGAATCCATGTGCTGCTAAATCCCAATTTTAAGCCTTTAAGTAAGAGAAGCTCAGTTTGGCTCTGAGATTCATTTTGCCAAGATCAGGATTTTCTGAGATATCATAATTAAAAGAAACCAGGACCTGAAATTCTGGTGTCAGCATGAAGATGGGGGAAAAAAATGAACAAAAATCCCAATGTTTTTTTCCTCCGCATATTCTGCTTTGAATGACAGGTTGGGATGAGAAAAGAGAGGGGAGGGAGAGTTTAGCTAATGAGTAATTTGATGATGACTCCTTTATATTGAAGTGATATCGATCTTTTTTTGTCTGGAGGAGTGGCTTTTTTGGGCTGACAACTAAAAGTTCTAGCATAAATCTGTAAAAATCTTTGTGTCATACTGTCACATGATAAAGGCAGTTCACAAACAAATATAAACTGAATAAAGTATTTACAGGGACAAAACAGAGAAGATGTCCTAATTGTGTTAATGAGCTGCAGCTCTCATTTTCCATGGCTGACCAGTGAAGGGAGGAGTCTGTACAGTAGCGGATGAGCAGAGCTTCAAGAAGGCTCTGTAGCCTTTCTGAATCACTGCAGATAGAAGTGCTTCATCACTGTCTTCTACTTCTGCTTTGGGTTTTTTTGCTACTGGTTTTGTCAATACTAATATAGGATTTTTAGCATTTTATAATATACAATCCGAAGTACTGAAAAAAAGTGGGAATGCAGCAGTGTTTTTTGTGCATTTTCCCACTGCATGCAGTCCATGTCGGTATCTTTTTTGGTTACCTTGGAAACTGTCGTGGGGGGAAATGTGATTGGCTGCATCCTCCAATTGATTATTAAAGTCGTGGGCAGTTTCAAGTGCCAGACATCTCATAGGTTGCACAAAGTACGTAGCACTAAATGATTCACATTTTAAGAATCTTTTATTTTGAAGTAAGGCACATGAAGCAGCACATCTGCAATGCCTTGAAAGTTTGACTGGAATGAGTAATGGATTGAAAATTTCATCTTTGTAGAAACTATAGTTGGTTTGGGTTTGGAGTTTTTTTGTGTTTTTCTTTGGTTTTGTTTTGTTGTTTGGGGTTTTTTTTTCCCATAGACATTTAACTCTTCATTCCATGTCTAGAGCTACTCCTTGATTTTTTTTTTTTTTTTTTTTTTTTTTTTTTTTTTTTTTTTTTTTTTTTTTTTTTTTTTTTTTTTTTTTTTTTTTTTTTTTTTTTTTTTTTTTTTTTTTTTTTTTTTTTTTTTTTTTTTTTTTTTTTTTTTTTTTTTTTTTTTGGTGGTGATATCTCCTCTGGGACTGAAATGAAAAGAAAGAACTGCTTCTAAGAAGGAGCAAAACCCCCCACAAAACCCTAAGCAAAAAAAACAGCCCCAAACAATCCAAAACCCCATAATGAAAAGAACAGATCTGTGGCAAAACTATTTATTGTTACAAAAATGTCATCTTTTATATTGTCAGTCAGAAGGAGTTCACATCCTTTGAGCTGCTTACATTCTTCCCCTTTTTATGTCTTAAGAGTTTGTATCAAAACTGCTTAATATCCTGTCCTGCTCACATTGATGACTTCATGAGTACTGATAGGCTGCAGTGATGCATTCAATATCCTTCATTTGTACTTTGCCTACATTTTTTCAACAGTGTAGGAACACGTATTTTGTTTTCCACAAAAATTCATTGGTGACTGAGGCCTCCTTATGTCAAATTGTCTCAGTTACTTTTGAAAAAAATCAAATTCTATGGCATGAAGCAAAAAGCTTGTCTCAAGAAAATCTTTAGAAAGTCTCAGGTAATAATGTAGTTCCCCTGGTGTTGCCTTCAGTATCTAATATTACTTGACCATTATTGCCTATGGAAACACCTGGTCTTAGTGAAGACTTTATATCACATTGCAAAGAGCTAACGGCCCAGATTACTCTGGGATGCTTATGTGCTTGTACTAGGAGGAAAGAATGGATATAAAGTAAAATTACTGTACCATTTAGAGATATGTTTAGTATCTTTATTTTTCAGCTACTGCTTTCTTAGGAGTTGCATTTCATTTTCGTTCTTGAATGACTCCAATATTATTTTCATAATTGTCGACATTTTTTCAATTCAGAAAATAATGTATAGCTAATTTTTCAATTCAGAAAATAATGTATAGCTAAAGTACATCTTCAGCTCTATGCTCAACTCTGATAGCAGTGAATAGCAATAGAACAGGTTGCTAAGGAGCTTTTACAGTCTCCACCTTTGTAAGTATTCAAGACCTGTCTGGATAAAGCCCTGAGTGAGCCGTGCTGACCTTGCTTTTAGCAGGAGATTGGACTAAATAACTACTGAGGTCACTTGCAGCCTGAATTATCTTATGCTGTGAACCACCTCTGTGATAACTGTGTCTTATTTCCAGCTAATGTTTATTTGGCTGTAGCTTTCAGCCATTGGTGTCTATCACTCCTAGTCCTGTTAAGGAGCTTGTTTGTATTTGGTGCCTCTCTCATTGTCAGTGAATGCTTAAATACAACAAGAAAGCTACTTCTCAGTCTGTTGCAAGACAAGCAGCTAGACAGACACTTGGTTTGTCTACCATGTAAGTAATTTGCTCCATTTTGCCTTGGACAGGATAGGGTAAAATGTGTAAACTCTTTTTGGAATGCATATATAGAAGCTGGATGGAGAATTCCTCTTTCAGAGTTTTCAGAGGTGCCCACAGAAGTCTCCTCTTACTTCCTATTTCAAAGTGGTCAAAAATATTCTGAGCAAAGCTCTGAATCAGAAATATTCTGATCAAAGAATTCTCTATCTCTTGTTAAATTGGTGTTTATTTTGTGAAAATGAATCTGAAGCAAACTTCTCTCTTATTTCTTACAACTTTGCTCACGAGTTGGGCAGTCAGAGATGTTAAGCATAGACAGCCAGACATGGGTATCTGCAGCATTGCTCCAAACTCACAGTTTGGCTGTAGCTATATCACTTGTTCTTTTACAGCAGGAAACCCCAGGAGCCCAAGGGCTAACCCTTGGGAGCAATCAACCACTTTTTTCTGCATGGATGGAGTACAATACTAAATTGTGCTCATTTTTTATTCCTCACAAAAATTATGTTTATTACATGTAGGTGATTACCTTCTTCAACCAAATTTGTAATCTTTTGAAGGAATAAAATCAAGCTTTTCATCCAGACCAATTGTCTCTAAAATCATATAGCTTGGAATTAAGTATTTTTCTATACTTTAATTTGTCAGACTGTTGCAGCAACTTTCTGTCATTTTGCCAAGAACTGAAGTTGGGCATCTGGCCTGTGGTTACCTGATTCATCCCTCTTGGCATTTTTAGTATGGACACAACATTGCCTCTCTTCTAATCTTCTGGAGTTACTCCAGTTTTCCATGATTTATTAGAAAATTAACACTAGCAGGCAGGAGATTTCCTCTGCCTCCTCTCCTTTAGTACTCTTTGGGGTTTTTTTGTTTGTGGTTTTCATTTGGTTTTTTGGTTGGTTTTTTTTCCTAGGCTACCTGATTTTGATGTTTATCCTTGGTAAGCTTTCCTTATCTTCCTTCCTAATAATTCACTGTTAACAAATTATTTTGTCATCTTCCTGTGCAACAACTTATCCTGGGTGTTGCTGGTTTTTTTTTCCTTCAAATAAAGCTTTACTGTTTGTACTTTTTTAAAAAATGTATCTCTAATTATTACATTATGAATTATATCATTGGGGATTTTATACATACTATAGCTATTTTTTTCTCCCTTATATGGGGTTTCTAATTTTCACAAAAAAAAACCCACCAAAATTTATTATGAATTCAAAATGACAGAATTGACTTAATCTTACCAATCCAGCTGTCTGGGAGAGGATCCTAAACTCAAATTGAGACAGAGTGGATTGAGATGGTTATATTTCTTTCTGAAACATAAAGAATAGAGCCTACTAAAAGTTCTCTGTACCACTAATCCTAAAATCAAACTTGAAATTAAAATATGCTTAAATATCTTAAGATTTGCTGGGCTAAAGACACTATCTCTATATTATCTGATCAATTTTCCATGCCTCATAGCTTTAATTTATATTACTTACTATCTCCTTCACTTTTTTATTAATCCAATTTCCACCTTCACCTGATCACTGAAATGAAGTTGCCTCTTCCTTGTACTGCCATAAATTTGGAAATTTTAATATTCTGGTCTTTAGAAGCCTTTGATTTTTTTCCTATCTTATTCTTTCTAGGGTTTTCTTGCCAGCCAATGGATTTCTTATTTTGGGGGAAGGAGGCTTTCCATGAGCCCTGAAGACAGGGAGTGCTACCTGTTTGTTCAAGTTGAAAGAAATTGGTCAGGATATTTAGTACCTAAAAGACCACCGAAGCCCAGAATATATTCAGTTGCAGTGTTTCCTGTGTTTTGAGAACTTAATAACACTTTATTACTCTGGCTGCATAGGATTGTTGGCCAGTCTTCCATAATGGAATTCTCCTGACATGCTGCTAGGCCTGTACATTCCAGATGTGTGTTAAAGAACTGTTCTGTAGGCCAATTCAGGGATGAACCTTCCTGGGCTTGTTACAGTATGAAATACACGTTTATAACTATGGTTTTGAGGCTCTTGGACCTCTGAAATGAGTGATGAAATTCCACCTGCTTCCTCATTTAAATGTATTGTAATCAGGGAGTTCAATTCTGGTAACCACAGCATCAACAATACCAATTATATATGTGTTGTTCTCATCTGGGAGAATTTCCAGTTTATCTTTCATGCTACCCAGTCTTTATCAAAGATGTATCAACAAATGAAACATATTTCACTTGCTCTTTATTTATAATTGAAACCTTTATATCTCAGTTACTCTTATGTTGCATAATATTTTATTGATGGTTTTTTAGTCCTCTGTTCAGAAAGTTTGTCTCCTATAGACAAAGGTTCAGGCTGCTCCATTCAGTCTTTCTTCCTCATGGAAATTTTATTTAGCTTCATACCAACCATCCAATAAAGTTTCTTTCACTGTAAAAGCTACAAAATATTGCTTGCACTTTCGCCCTCCTCCCTTAAGACCTAGTCTTCCTATATGTTAAATTTAGCAAATTGAACAAATATTTAACTTTACTTGGTTTGCAGTATTGACTTTATAACCTTTGTTTTTTATATTTCTAATTTTATAAAGTCCTGATGCATGTGGAGAATTCCCTAATGGTATCTCAAGGACCTGTAATGTTGCTTAGTGCTTTCTCTGATGGATGCTTAAATGTTTGAAGTCAGATTCTGACCCAGAGTGGCACCATCAGGGGTTATCTGACAGGAGAACTTGGCACACTGCATTACGGCAGGAACTCCTGCTGCCTGGTTTGCAGGGATTGAGCTGCTCCATGCATTCTGTTTCCTATCCCCTGGCCAGTCTCTAGACTTGCCTTCTCCACTGCTTCTTGCTCTCTTACTTCAGTTTTCTCCAAACAATTTTGTCCCTATTGTTCTCTGTTTCTAAGGTTTTGTGGTGCCACTAACTGTGCCCTGTTGCACATAGGACTGGGCATATCCAAGTTCACGTGCCTGATCTGTAATCCGCGGCAACTAACCTGAGGCCAATTTGTAAAGATTTTAGGCTCTTAACTCATTTTGAAATCAATGGGATTTGGACATCAGGAAGGTGGGGTTTTTTATAACTTACATGCCTAAATATTGTTTAAACATTTGCCTTTGTTTCAGCACCTTATTCATACCTCAAAGATTTATTTGTGAATGTTAAGCACTACAAATTTGGGAGGCACTGAAACACATCCCCCAGACAGAAAGCTGCAGTGCCAGGCAGCTCTCAGACAACATACTTGTTTACCAAATGATTCCATAGGATATTAGGTGCTGCTTGTAGCAACAAGTCTCTATGGCTATGTGTGAAACAGTGAGGATGCAACAGTATTTAATAGATGGTGTTTTGAAATGCATTTTGACTAGGAAATTGTCTCCTGGAACATCTCACCAGTTAGCAAAAATGAGCTGACTTAGGAATAGTGTTAACTGGCAGGTTGTGCCTGACTTCAGTCGTCATCTCCCCATTAAGGCAGCTGTAAAATCCTCACCCTGATCATACTTGCATCAGTTCATATTTGCATCCTAGGAAACATAACTGTGATGAACTGGTAGATCCAGAGCAGCTGTAGCAGCTGCCAGTGGTTACAAAACCCAACAACAAAAAACCCCAAACCAAAACAAAAAAGCCACCATCAAACCAGTGAATGTCTATCAATGTTTGATTGTGTTTAGGCAGCATACAGGCTCCCTTCTGTGAAACTAAACCTTTGCCTGACTGGGTTTGTGTAAGAAAGGGCAGTGTTGCTTCTTGTAGCCCATACTCAATGACAGATGTTGTTAGAATGCAAAAATAGACACTGAAATAGCTCAGAAGCTGCTTGCTACTCATTTCTTACCTTTCTGTAAGCCACTCTGAAGCCTGATTTCAGTTTATTATGTCTGTGTTATACATATTGTTCTGGATTAAGGATACCTGCCTTTCCCACCTTTTCTTTCCCAAGGTATACTCAGACTAGTAATAATCTACATTGGCTTGAAATTCATAAAATTACTTATGCTTAAGTAATGCCATGAGATCTTGTAATCTGGAATTCATAATTTACACTAATGAGCAGGCATTGTTCTGTAGGAACTAGGAAAGCTGCACAGTTCAAACTTCTCTAAGTTCTTATAGATCTTCTGACTGAAATCATTCTGATGGTGGGTGCTGAGGTGTAGTTTGAGGATGTTTTTGCCTGACTCAGGCACGCTCAAGCAGTAAACAGTGAGGGGATTCAGAAAATTCCTTTAGTCCATTGATGCAAACTCCTGGAGCTCACTGCAAAGTGTCATGTGCAGATAATGGTCCCTTTCTGCCCTTGTAAGAAGGAGAAAACATATAAAAGAGGGAAAGTGATGACCAGTTGTTCAGATTTGAATTCCTTGCCCCCTTTATAAGTTTAATAAAATTTCTCTGGTTTGTCTGCCAGATCTTCTGGCTGACCTAACACAGGTGTTTCTAAGCAAAAGCTAACTTGGCCACATAGATCTAACAACTGACTTGTTTGCTGGGGTCAAGCTAAAGACAAGAAATTTGAAGTGAGTACTTCAGAATTTGATGAAGTTTAGATTTTTTGGTATGCCTGCTGTTTTGGTACTGGTTGTAATTTTGCTGTGTTGAAAAATAGTTAATGTCTTCTCTAAGTTAAACCCAACATTAACCTCACTCACAATTTTAGATTGTCACTGCTCTTGAATCTGTTCATTCTCCTAAGCATTGGATAGTCTTTGTCACTATAAAAAGAAAAAACTGAATCGCAGAGGTCCAATGGAAGATTTGGATTTGTTTGCTTTTTTTTTTTTTTCTTGTGCTTAATAGGAAACTGTTAGCAGATTTGACCTTGGAGGCTGCAGATTAAGCCTGATGTACTGCACTGAATATTCACAAGCGATTGTCAAATGCATTTTATTTGTGATAGGCTCGAAGCCAAAAGTTCAATGTCTGAACTTGGAGGAGATTCTTAACATACAACACTTAACAGTTAATGCAGTTGCTGTTAACAGATGACATCTTTGTACACATCTTTATTTACCTGAAGTGTTGAAATACCATCAAAGAATTTGACAAAAAAAATACTAATTGAAATCAAAGGTGTCAGTTGTCACATTCTGTGATAAACTCTAGCGCAGAGATAACACGCAGATGAGCCACCATTTCTCTGGAGAGCTCACTCAGCAATCATGGGATGCTTCCCACTTTGGATTGCTTTTCCAATGCCTTAACAAGGCAGATTACCTAACGCAATAGTTCTACTTTAAGGGCAGGAGAAGAAACAGAGAGATAAAAATAGGTATGCAGATGGAAACTGTTTCACTTTTCCATATGCTAATAGCAAACTACTAGGCCTCTTAATCATCCCTCTCATTAGTGGCTGCATTTTCAAAATAGTCTCAAAAAGATCTTTAAATGTGAATAGCCAGAAAGAGATCTGCCTAGAGAAAATGAAACAAAATTCTGTGGAAGAAAAATTTAGATGCAAAGTGTTAGTGTTGTCATGGAATAACTGGGATGTAATTTTGAGTGTGCAAATAGCTTGCACATAATAGAGCACTTTTTCTAAATAAATGTCTTTACCAATCTCTCTGAACTGTGAAATGAGAACTATTTTACATTGTTTTCTGTTGTTAAAGGTGACAACTTTCTTTAAATGTTTGAGAATTTTTGTTACTTCAGAAATTATGAGCGTGAAGAACAGTCAGGCCCTTAAGGGGCATTAAGGCCAGGGACCCACTGATGCCAAAGGCAGAAGGTAAAACACAATGAGTATAGGTGGAGACTCACTGAAAGGAGTGTAGTATTCAGCAGATTTATCTGTATATGCACAATAAAAGCCTCAGATTCAAATATCCTATTGTGTATTTTTTTGAGTAACAGATAGTTATTCTTCAGAGATGGAGAAAAAAAGTAGCTGTCCAGCAACACCCTACATCAGTGGTCGCTGAATATTTGGTTATTATGCATTAATTTAGAAATAAAGTCTTGTCTGTTTAGAATGCAAGTCAAGATAAATGTGTTGCATGTTATGTGAGGTGTTATGAACATACAATAAGACAGTTCCATTTCTCTGTGATTTATGACATGGTTGAATTTCTTAAAACAGACAAAATGAGTTTCTAAGAGTTATGATATTGTGGCAGGAGTCACTGTCAACTTTTAACTGAAATCCTCCTCAGTGTCCCTTTACCATAACATGCAATGTTTAGCTCTTGCTTTACTTTGCAAAAAGATTTATATTGAGCCTTCTAAACACTAAAATCTTCTTAACATAGATCTCATCTTTTCTACATTGTATGTGATAGATTTTGATGGATTCTCTTGAGCACAGCAGAAATAAATCGTATCTACCCAGCGAATATTCACTGCTTCCCTGATTTATCTATCTTATTTGCAGATGGACCTTTTTGCTCATCTTTTGAAACAGCCATTTGTAAAAAGGTTCTGTATCAAAAATGAATTGTTTCATATTGTAAAAAAATGTATTTATTATGTCACATAATGTGCAGTCATATGAGTGTGTCTATTTCCAAGTCTGTTTATTGGGTAACACAGAACATTTATATACACGCTTTCTTTTTGTCCTTATTATTTCTTCCAATTGGACTCAATGAAATTTGCTAGTTCATAGAACTGGTTTTAAGAGTACTTTTCAGGACAGTTAGTTGTTAGGATGTCAGTGAGTGCAGAACTTCAGATAAATCAGAACAAAGTATTCTGGGATTCATGGCTGGGCAAAGGGATGCTAAGCACTAGAACATTTTATTTTGTCTGAATCCAAGCAACTCTTGGGAAATCCATGGGCTGTGTAGTTAGAAATTCAAGTTCCTGAGTTGTTGGGGAAACTGTTCCTACTCATTTTAAGTTGAGGAAGCAAACAGGCAACACCCAAGCTGAAATTTGTGTTTCTAAAGCCCACAATAAAGAGATGCAGGACTTGCAGATGTGTACCTAATTTTAAATAATTTTAAGAAACAAGTACTGAAACAAATCACTGGTTTCCAATCAACTGATACCTCTTCAAAGAGTTTCTAATAGTAATTGCTCATGTTTCAGCTCTTGAATTTCTAATCTCAGCTATCACCTGTAGACACTAATTTATTGCTACTTTTACTTTTATCCAAACTTATTGCACCTCATCTCATCTTTATTCTTTTTTTTATAACACCACAAACCCCCTCTGAATTTTATATAAAACACTTCGTTCTTCTTCTTCTATCCTTTACCTCCCCATCTCCTCTTAATTAGTGGTTCCTTGTTCTGTGACTGTTTGGAGGGCCTTTAAAGACCTCTTTTTAGGAACAAAGCTTCCTACCCAATTTGTTGTACAACTTTATGGAACAGCATTGAAAACTGACACCATGAATGTAAATTTTAGCATATTATTTAAAATCTGTGATTTACCAGCAGCTTACTAATTATTTGAACTCCTTAAGCTTCCTCTAGCCTTGTACAAAACAAAAAAAATGGTAAGATATTAGTTTTCTTCCTCCAAATTCACTAATTTTTGTAAGAAATCCACATTTAGGCTAAGCCCAAAAGAGTTTATGGTTTCCCTGAATTTATATCATGCTTTCTTTAAATTTATAATAACTCTTGTCAGTACTACTGCAACCAAATAAATACTACAAATATGTTTCATGCGCCCGAATGAATACTACGAATATGTGTCATGCACCATGGAGTATCTCCTGAGTTCTTTAAGCTTTGCTTTCAGCACCTTGTTGAGGCCATAATTTGAAAAGATGAAATTAATCCAGACTTTGAAAGCATGTATCTGTTGCCAGAACTTACTGATCACTTTAATAAGTGCATTTCTCTTTGGTTTGGTGGTTTGGTTCTCTAGCTCGGTTGGTTTTTTTGATAAGCAAAGCCTATTCTTTAGGAAATGTGTGTTTTTAATGCATCAGAATCAATTTGCCAAGAATCAGCAAGTTGTCTTGTGAGTTTAGTGACACGGAGGAACATATTTAGAAGGCATATGGTAGAGAAAGCAGGGTGTGCTGCACCCTGGGAGATCTCTTCCTATTTTCCTGCAGCACTTCACTGACTAGAGCACATGCATATGGGGCTCTCTTGAATGTGTATTAATTGAATAAGAGACCATTTCCTAATGATGAATTCTATGCTCATTTAGTTTCTTTCTTGTTTACAAAAATAACACCCTTGAACAGTCAGTATACAGTAATTGCTGGTCTCCACTAAGAGAATTAAATAACATGCCTTTGTTATTCATGATTCAGTTGTTTTGTGCATAACATACAACTTTCAGCTGAAGCAATGAAAAAGCCAGAAGACATGATATAGATACATATTCTCCATATATACATAAATAGAGGAGATATAACTAAGATATGACACAGCATAGTGTATGTTTGTATATTTATCCTCAACTGCCTGATGTCATGGTTTCAAGCACACTGACACCTGCACACAAGGACAAAATGCATCTATTTGCAGGGTCTTCTACACTGCAGTTGCAACAAGACTAAGCTAGCTCTTTAGGCCAGCATGTATTTCCATTGCCAGCAGTAATCTGCAGCATCGCAGAGCTCAGCGTGGCCTGCAAGTGCTTTCTGAGAAGCCTGACTAATTAGTGCATGCTGAGTTTCATGCTGCTGTAGCTCAGCTCCTGATACCTAGGCTAAATATAATTCTGCAGGAAGCCCCTCCAAGGATACAGTAGTGTAGATTGTGTTTTTCGAAAGGTACAAAATTCAGAGGCAATGCACTACTTCAGTCATCTTCTTATATCCACTGCTCATAGACTTTTTGATATCTGTGTCTTTGGGAATGCCCCAAAAGCTGATTTCTATTTCACTGCTGTATATGGGTTTCTTGTATTCACTATGTCTAAAGAGCTAAGTAAAAAATGTCTCACTGAAAGATCTCTAGGGGTACTGACATCCCACATGCATTCTGATAAGCTTCCCAAGTTTGTTTTGTACTGTATTTTGTTCTTATTTTTGGCAATCATGTTGGAATTGTAGTCTCCTGGGCAGCCATTGCTTAGAGTCTTACTTGCTGCCGTAATTTGAGTTCCATTCAGAAAAAAAGTAGCTTGAAGGCCTACAAACTTTATATTTAAACCACTTCAGTACCTGCTCTGTTCTCTGCTTTTTTGTTACTTTGATATACAGGAGTTTTCAGAGCTCTACCCTGGCTGTCTAACAGCGTGGTGTCCAGGCTGCTTCCTATGGATTTTAGTTTTCTATTCTTTTTACTTCATTGTGTTTCAAACTGCTGTAGCTTACTCATTTAAAAAGACTTTGGCTCCTGAATTACATTGTTGCAAACTACCATTTAGTGTGATCTCAAAAAACATGTCAAATTTAATTATGTTAACTTCTTTTCTTTAACAGGTCAATCATGTTTATTTACAGGGATTATTTCAGGAAGTCACTTAAGGCAAAGTCAAGAATACCCCTTTCTCTTGTGTGTTCTAGAATGAGCTGTTCCAAGATGCAATTGGTTATTACGTTCTAAATTGTCTTTGCAACTTATGTTGTGATGGGACATTCATCCCATTTATATTTGTTGTGATAGTTGTCTGAACAAACTTCATTACAGATTGTCCCAACTCTCCAAAAGACAGCAAGCACCCCCAACTGTAAAAGTATTCTATAACCTGGATCATGCAGTGGTGTAGTGTGGGCCTACCTAGATTCTGATGGAAGACCAATGTAGACATTGTTTTCTTAGAAATCACTCTAAAATGGCCTGAGAAAGACAACCTTATTCTTGGAGTTCTCTGTCAGTTTCACATACTAGTTCAGTGCCCATCTAGTGAAGCAAGAAAAGGCAGTAGTGTTGGGGTGGGGAGGACAGACATGATGCACTTCTCATGTCACATTGATACTGAACCACACACTCAGTGCAATGTGACAAGACACCTTGGTGTGACCATCAAAATATTGCACTGCTGGATTGGATACATATAGGCATTAACAGAGTCTTTGTCATCAGGGCAACGCAAAGGAGAGCTGCAAGTAACATTAATAAACAACTTTTGACTTGCAATTTGCATTTATCTTTACAGGATTCATGGTATATGCCTGTCCCACTGTGTACATACAATATAGACACACTGTGTGTTCCCAGATATTTACATGGACACTGGTTTTCTTCAGAGACCTGCTTATGTATTTGTGTCTTTTGTCATTGTCTGAAAATAGTTATCATGTTTCAGAAGTGCAAACTGTCTTCTAAACCCTGTGAAGCTTACCTTAAATCTTCTCATGTTGCAGATGTTGTTAGTTATTTATTTCTTGTACTAATGCATGCATTTCAAAAGGATTTCTTATACTGTTCACCATTTATCTGTTCTGATACTGGCTGTAGGAACGAGAATTTGAAAACCTTTTGTTAAAAGAAAGGTAGGGTTACTAGGGAGGATATTCAAAACGATGACACTGGATTGCTTACATGCCATGCAAGAGAGAAGTTTGTTGTTGCAAATAAATTTATTATGAGAATGTTTGAAGGTGATGAAATAGAAGGTAGTTATTTTTTAACTCAAACCCAAGTCTGAAATGAAGGAAAGGTGAAAGAATCATTTTGATTGCAGAAGCAGTATAAAATAGAATTATAATAAACTTTTATATTGTAATAACGTTAAGAAAAAAAGAGGTCATTCTTGAGAATTGTGTGGCAGTCATGGACAAACCTCCTGTGCATATGACATGTTCCCCCGTGGGGCTATGGACTCATAGAGCAGCATCAGAAAACTGATGGGTTCAGAAAAAAAAATTGCAAATGAATGACAGCAACATCCATCAGCCTTGCCCTGAAAAGGGAAATCTTACCCATAGCCTCAATAGTGAGTTGTGACAGTGTCAGCTGTATCTTTGACTTAGTTTAAAATGTCATTAGAGGGACTAATGCTGGGAAGAAGCTGGTCAGACTGCAAAGAGAAAAAATTTAAACTGGATTTAAACTTCAAGAAAGTGAACAAGAAACTTTTTAACTCTAGTTCTTGACATGTTCAAGTGATGCCTGATACCTTATAGAGATGCAAATTACCTATATTTATAAAGTCTAACTAGAGAAATTAAAAGATATTTGAAAGACAGGTCCAGTTCTTTTTGAACTTGAACTCTGAGGCATGATGGACATATGAGTAATTCATGTCTAGAGTTAGGATTATCAAGCTTTTTTGTGGAAGTTACATAAAGCTTACTTAATTTGCCATAGTGAGCCAAACAGCTGGGTGTAACCAAAATTAAGCTGAACATATAAATAAAAATGCACAATTAGGTCTTTCTCCTAACTCAATTTTTGGACTGGGTTTTGGTGTTTATTTGTAATGATGCAAAATTTGTAGAGTTACTTCTGATTTACACTGGCATGAGATGTCCAAAAATTGCCATGTTAAGACATAAAATGCAGAGCACTACTTTGAGTCTTCTGTGTAACAACATCAAATATGGGTACTACTCAGCTGCTTTTTTTTCACCTGTGAGAATAAATTTATGAATTTAATACCATGATTAGTATTACTACCTAGAGCTGCCTTTCTGTTTCCAGTGACAGATGCTTGTCCTGACTGGTTAATTTGTAGCTCTTCAAAGTGGCTCTGAAGACCATTTCATTTCCCAGTTTAAGATTTCGCTGAGCTGTCCATGTCTGGAAGAGTGATCGATATTAATTGTTAAAGTAACCTTATGTTGGCCTGCAGGGAACAGATATGATACGTCACTAGGCATTAGGGACCCAAAATCAAATTGAGAATGGCTTCAAACCCTTTCTGAGCTCCCCCTACCACTGCTTGAGGACTGAGCATACCTGTACCAGACTCTGTACCTCTTTACAGTAAGACACATCCTCTATTTTGGAAGCTGTAGCTTCAAAAAATATAAGAACTTGATGATGTTTTCATTTTCATCTAGTACTTCATTAGATGAAAATCACAAAGTATTTCTTTTTAATTTCCCTGGAAATGTGGTAGAGACCAGGCTGGTAAGAAGTCATTGAATAATTATGACTCTTGGGCACTCTCCCAGTTTTCTAACATTTAGTGCTTTGTATGATGGGCCTTGATGCTGCTGTTCCTGAGCTAAATGTGGTCATTAATTTCAGTAGGAATTGGCTTGGGTGCTTAGCCAGCATGTGCTTCATCTACCTCATCTCTGAACCTGCCATAGTAATGTTGTCGAAACATACTTATTTGCTTGAGTGAGATCTCTTCCAAAGCAAAACTGTAAGTTATCAAGTCTAAGCACAAAATGGGTTGGGAGAAGAGAATGAAGATAACTATCCACAGTAACATTGAGGTATAGAGAGATCCTTGGATGGAAAGTGGTCAATACTGCAAGTATTACTAGCAGGGTTTTTTCTGTATATAGCTCCATGAGAGGGATTATTCCACAGTTTTGTTGCTAGCTTGACTGGTTTGGTTTGGGTTTTTTCCTGTCCTGACGTTCTGAATTTTCCCAGGATTATCATCATTTCCTCTAGGACTGAGTTGCAACACCTGTGTGCTCCATGCTAAGCTAATTTTATTTTCCAATTTCAAATTCCACTTTTGTGGTTCATTCACTCATCTGGTCTTACCTGTTTTGCACTGCTTTAGATGTTTTTTGATACATACAAACCCATAAAATGTAAATTGCTGCTTC
This sequence comes from Acanthisitta chloris, assembly GCF_000695815.1. Lineage (NCBI taxonomy): Eukaryota > Metazoa > Chordata > Aves > Passeriformes > Acanthisittidae > Acanthisitta > Acanthisitta chloris. The sequence goes on from NW_008678491.1 coordinate 39,575, forward strand.
TCTTCAAGTGCTCTCTGTGATTAGCAGAAACAGTGGTTTTGCACAGGCTGGACAGGTGCCTTGCCATCTTGACTGGCCTTCAATCCATCTCCATGCTATACTCTTTGAGCCATAATACCCTTGTTCTTGAGGGTAATGCAGCTCTTTAAAAATACTCTCAACTCAGCAAGACTGTTCCATTCAGACTTGGTAGTTGCTGCTGAACAGAAACATCTGTCAGTGAAATTTCTACCTTCTAGCATCTGTAAATAGAGGCAGATCACATGTAAAGCAAGTATTGATTCCATGAAACACTTGGTCTGTATGCACAAAGTTAGCAAGGATCGGTTAGGGGCAAAAGGTGCTACAAAACATGCATTTATGCTTACTGCAGCAGTGGGGGGACACATTCTTCTCACTGGGATTAGTTAAGGCTTTAGGATAGCAAGTAAAGAATAGGAATATTGACACAAGCACATTTGAGATGGGCATGCAAAAAGGTGAAAGACAGTGAAGAGCACGGTATTTTCTCTGTTCTTGAAGAAGGTTTGAAGTCATAGCACTATACATTTTGAAGAAAGCAGGTTTCATCTCCCTTTGTAGAACACCAATAAAAGGACTATTACTTGTTTTACAGTAAGAGACAAACTTGTATTCTCCAGTTCTTACTGAAAAAAAGTATCCCTGAAAAGCAGTGTGAGTATTGCCCATATCCACTGATAGTACTTCTTCTTAAATTCTCTCTATTGAGTTGTCTCCCTGTTGTCCCCTCACTGGTCAAAGTGGTGGTAATAATGAATAGGAGTTTTCTGAAGAAGTGAAGACCTTCCAGCTAAAGAAAAATCCAGCTAAAACTATGTAGATTTCCATTTTAATCTTAAAACCTGCACACAGTTATACCAGACCCAAGACTGATGTTTGAAGCTAAATGGCTTTTAAAAGAAAACAACTTTTATTTTCATCAAAAGCTTCCAACCTAACAGTTTTAGAACCCTCAGAGATTTTTTATAGCAGTATTTTCGAATGTATTACCCTACATAAAAAATAGAGGAAACCAACTCTGTCCAAGAGAGCTTAGAAAGGAAGACCAAATCCTGCAATCAATTGATGCAGACAAATGCCACTCCATTAATTTAATAACAGGTTTCTGCAATCTGCTTTCAGGGCTGAATCTTACACAAACAGCATGGAGGAGATTTAGACGCAGAGTGACATAATCTTGGTGTACATTTTTTGCTGTCTTTTAAGTGTTTTACTATCCTTACCCTATGCAATCACTCATTCTGCCCTGCCCTGCCCTGCCTTCCTATCAAAGGATGTGTATACTGCAGATATTTCCTCGCTATCTAAGTGCCAATGTAGCTAAAATGGAGGAATTAAAAAATTGCTGTCTATATAGCTGTTAAACTAATTTATTCCACCACTTTGAAGGAAATAGGGCTTTTTGTGGTGCTTTCATGATTTGATAAGAACACTGTAGATCTCAATCCACCGTAATTCTAGGTGTCAGACATTTTGTATTTTGCTCCAGTCCCCACTGAGTTGCTAACAATTGTCTGCAATCAAAGCACTTGGGGATGTCTCGCACAACCTTTTACTTCCTTTTTTTTATAATCTCTAATTCAGTTTCACATTAAAAGACTTTCTTCAATATACATCTAAGATCCACTGATCTCAAGCTACACAAAAGATTTTTGTTAAAAGATATAGCAGGTCTTTGACTCATGAAGTACAGCCTGGGTCATGAACTGGGGTAAGTTCTTACTTATAGTGTCTTTAACCCTGTGGAGATGCATGCAGTGAGTTACAGAATGAACAAATATGAGCTCCAGCAAATAAAACCCTACATAATGATGCAAACCAACAAGAGATTATTATTTGCCCCTCCCGTTTGCTCTTCCCTTACAATTAAGTGAAGTCATGCTTGTATCAAGTGGTACTTGATTCCTAAGCAACTTTTCAGATTCAGTTTCTCTACAATACTGGTAATTTCATATATTTTATGAGCCAAGAGCAGTATAACTGGCAGGTCATACACTATTGCTTCTGTCAATACATTTACCAATTTGGATTCTTTTAGATATACAGTAGTTGAAGCTGATGTGAACCCGTAAATCCCAGAAGATTGTCACTATGCAAAAGTGAATTCCATTGGCCATGAAAAGCAGAATTAAGGTACACCTGCATGAATTTTTTTCTGTGTAAGCAATGTAACAGGAATCTTTATGCTAACACACTGACTAATAATGGGATGGTGTGGGGTGCATGGACTGTGACACACTAGATCTGAAGACCTAAAATGACAAGTGAGATCAAGATAAATGATACTGAAATCTTGTCCAGGAAAGTTTTGCAAGAGTCGGCTAGATTTTCTTTAATTTAACATTAATTTATAGATTTGCGTGAGCTGGAAGCTGAAATCATGTATCAAAATAATTTATTTACATTCTTCTGTAAATTAGAGAATTAAATCTTATCTGATACATAGAAACAACTTTCACCTGAGTGTTTCTGATACTACAGTGTCTCATCCAAATGCTCTAAACCTCAGGAAATATCGCTTTAATAGAACTGTATTCATACCAGCCTAGTGAGGTGCAGTGAAAAGATTTATTTATTTTAAGTGGGACTGTGCTCTTATTAGTCACATTACTTGTGATACAGGGCTACTGTTCTTGGGCTACCATCAATCAGCAGCTCTTCTGTCTACTGACTTGAGTGATTGGGTCACTTGAGAAACTATCTTGAAATTCTTGCTTCTTCTGAAAGCTTATTTTGCATAATCTATACATTTACAGCAAGCCATTTGAAAGCCCTTTAGAGTCCTTAGTACATGGCCTGGAATATTACTCATGGTGACAGGAAAATACTGCCACAGTCAAGGGTTGACAAGATGAGCAAAGTATGATGTTGCTTATAGCTCATTTCTTGCAGTGTCACATGCTGCTCAGCAAGGATCATGGGCCATTCATTTGGAGCATTGCAGTTTTGGGGGGTATTTTTTTGCACTCCTCAGTCTTGAAAGCTAAGAATCAAAATAATCTGCAATTGATATTTAAAATATGACCATCTTTGCTGACTTCTCTGTGAGATAACAGTACTTGTAGTCTAATTGAGATATTTTTAGAGCTAGAAGTACCATATCCAGCTAGGAACCAGGTTGTTTGCCCATTGTGAGACAAATCTTAGCAATCCTTAAACATGTTACATGAACAGTTCTGCATCTTGCCAATACTGGTGTTCACACCAGTTATTTCCTCTACTTTTCAATCAAACACGCAGACACAAGTGAGAAAAAGAGGGGAATGATTTCTTTGACAAGTTGCTTAAAATAAATAAGAGATGTTGAAGGTGATGAGAAATTTTGAATTGGCAGAATTAGACCAGAACCCTGTGGTCAGAGAAAAAGTGGTATTGTAAAAAGCGCATAGCAAAGCACAAAAACATTTGCAAAAGGAAAAAGTGGTGTATGGCTTTGTACTCTGTCAATATATTATGACAAAACCCCTATCCCATAGACGTGTGGGCACACAGAGCCTGGGAGTGGTGCTAAGACAGTGTTACTGTTATAGAACCATTTACACAGTGAGGCATTTATAGCTAGTAAAAATAATGAGTTATGCAGATCATCTCAAACATGGCTCAATAGAGCCTTTAAACTTCCAAAACCCAAGGATATACATTAATTTTCCATACATAATGCACCATGATATGCACATGTATTGAATTTGTTTGAGATACGTTCAATTCTTTTTTGCTGGCATAGCCAGAATGAGAGTAGGTTTCACTACACATGGCACAGTGGTACTCTGGGCCCAGAACAAGTGTTCCCTGATTATTAATGCCTACACCAGATAGGAGAACAAATGCTAGATATATTGGCATAGCTTGAATTCCTTGTGTCTACTATTTTAACATTCCCATGGAAATACAGTACTTTTCTGTCCCTGATTTTATGTTGACATGTAAATCAAAAATTTCTGTCTATCCAGCACTTCAGCATCAGGTTCATGTTGATCTCTGGTTCATATTCAGGTGTGGTGCATGGCAGATTTCTGTGGTGTAATGGCAATTAAGAGCAGAGACTCGGAAACAGCTCAGAAATCAGGAGTGTCAGTTGTAGTTCCAAGTTAGCACTTGCAGGTGAATCTCACAGCACAGGATTAAAGTGTTTTCCTCGAGACCTCCTGTTCTTATCATATGATTGCAGAAGAAGAAAAAAAAAGTGCCTATCACACATCTAAAGTAAAATGATTCACTGCACAGCGTATCCACCATCTTCCTTTCAGGGCTATATTTCAAGAGGTTTGGCAGTGAAGCAGAGTGGCTGTGTGAGAACAGAAACCTCCGCTGGTGAACAGGGAGAGTAGCTCTGTAACATCAGCCGCGGAACAAAAAAGCTGAGAAATGGAGAGGGGGCTGTGGGTGTTGCGATTTTAACAAATGCTTAAACGTTCTTTAACTTAGTTGTTCGGGTTTGGGTTTTGCTTATGAATACACGAACGAGGACATATTTTCTCACACGCACAGTCTGGAAAAGTGTATCCTCTCACTTCGTGCAATTCCAATTGTTACAAATGGGAGACGGTGGTGAAAGCACGGTTTGACGAATTGCCCCCCGGTCCTCCCCAAACCATGTCTTTTTCTGTTTGTCTCCGCAAGCAGAAGCCGAGCAGATACTCACTCGCGCTCCGAGCACCGCGCGGCGGGTCGAGGCTCTG
>NW_008678492.1:0-50866 GCF_000695815.1 Acanthisitta chloris
GGGTCCCACCTTCCCCAACTTGGCCGCCAACGTGCGCAAGAATGTCAGCGACATCTACTACATCTTCGTGGGCCGCTCCCTGGGCTACCTGGGCGGGTCGGTGCTCGGCGGAGTCCTCTTCGACTGCATGAACGCCAGTCTGCTGCTCGGTGAGTGCCGATCTGTCGGGATTCACCCAAAGGTGCCCTCGGTTCGGACGGAAAACGTGCGATTTGGCTTCATTTTAGTCTGCGTCGAGTAATGTGCTTAGTGCGCATAAGAACACGGCGGCTTGTGTAGTGCTGCTCTGTGACACAAACAGAGCAGGGGAAGCTGTTTTGTCTGTGGTGTGAGCACACGGGAACCTGCCGCAGACACACTGTGGGGAGAGCTGCATAGCCCCCTCCCCTCTCTGTGCACCGACACTTGTGCCCATCTTCGTATACTGAGCAGAAGTCTGGAGAGTCTGACTGGAGGGCCTTAGCCAAATTAGAACTTATTTAAAGTGGGAAACATTAAATACTGTCTGTGGTGGTGGAAATGTTTAAACTGTAGGAACCACAGCTAATGAACTTAACAGTTTTCTGGATACATGGAAAGTCTCCTGTGGGAGCACAGGATCATTTTTGGCTTGACAGAGAGGGGCAGTTCCCCTATCAGGGTGCCAAAAGCCACAGTGAACAGCCAGAAACGAGGGCCTCCTTTTGGAGTTGTGTTAGTGTCTCATTCCAGCAGAGATTCTTGGAGCACACCTAAAATAGCAGAAACCCTGTGGTTTTTTTCTTTCAAGCATACTAATGGCAGTGTGTGATCTTGTGCTGCAAGTTAGGGATTAAACCGTATACCAGGGCTCTTGCTCTTTTCATTCTCCTTTATTTAGGGAAATTCAGACAGAACTGTGCCTCCCTTGAGGACTGTGCTGTAATCACAGGGTCAGTTCAGATGGGATGAGAAGATCCCTTTTTCCATTATTAAGTGTTTGAACTAAGTCTTTTCTTAGCCCCGTGTGTCTGTCTCCTATCAGGAGCAGTTGTGTTGTATAATGTTTGCCTGTGTCTTCTCTCTTTACCCCCTCTCTTTTGTCTTCCTTTTCATGGATTTGTTCTTATTTGCTCTTGCTCTAAGATGCCTGTGTTCAGTCTCCTCCCTGTCCTTTACCTCTTTTCCAGAACACCTGTAAAGTGAGTTTCCTTTAGTCTCCTCCTTGTGCATCTGACAGTCAGAGCTGTCTGTGTCTTACATTTGAGACTTTACCTTCCACTATACTTGTGGAAGTGCATGTTAACTTAAACTAGTTTAGTATTTTCTTCTTTTCCTGAGGTATGATGCAGGATAGCTGCCTGCCAACAACGCTTGGTAAAAGATTGATCTCCTAATCCTTTCCAATTTGGTTGTGCTTATACCAAGACCTAAATTTGAGCTACTGAACCTGCTCTCACTTTTGTCATCTGAGGGCTGCCTGTAAGAGATTTTGGCTTATGTAGTTTTACCTCTCATCTTTGAACTGCTGGAACTCTGCTACTGTACAGAGAAAAAAATGGAAGATATGATCTGTCTTGATCAAGGGCACTTTTAATTGCCAGTGTCCAGGTATGGAGCTGAAATGGACAACTGAGCACTTGCTGAGAAGTTACTTTTCAGCTCTGAGTGGGGCACCTGAAAAGCTGTACTTAACACATCCCATCTCTAGTGTTCTCTCCATGCAGCTCAGCATGCACACCTTTAAAAATATTTTGAGGCATGTATTCCAAGTATCTATCTAGGACTTTAGGGTTCTGGATATTTGTTTTTTCCATTGTTGTTGGTTTTGTTTGAAATTAACCTAATTTAAAGATTATATCAGTCCCCATTGATCTTTTAGTATCTGCCACACCTGTGATCAAGCATTGATTTGAAAAATAATAGAGACATCTGGACTGGTACAAGTTTTCTAAAAACCCAATGCTATATATTCAAGATATTAATCACAGAGTGTTTTATTATGAAGGTGATTATAAGCATAGAATTTAACCTCCAAATAGTAACAAAAATTATTTCCATCTGCTAAAAATAATTTTTGATATGGTATGTTGTAAATGTAGTCAGTAATGGCAGAATAACTCAGTTAATGAATTTTTGCTAAATTTTTGATGAGAAATTTAGTAGTTCTGTCTCTTAAAACTCCAGAAATCCCTTGGAATACATCCCTCATGTGAGAACACAATTTAAATGCAAGTCAGCATCTTTATATGGAGGTCTCTTGGTGGCCAAGGTACTATTCCTTTGTAGGATTTTAAGAGTTTAGTGGTTTGGGTTGTTTTCAAATGGAGCCAAATTAAACACCATGCAGTGATCAGAGGGCAAACTTCATACTGTTAAAACAGTAGAGTGGTGAGACATGGGCACAGGTTGTCCAGGGAGGCAGTGGCTGCCCCAACCCTGGCAGTGTTCAAAGCCAGCTTGGATGAACCTTGCCTTGAGCAATCTGGTGGAAGTTGGGACTTGATGATCTCTAAGGTCCATTCCAACTCCTTAACATACTATGAAACTATGAAACCTGTGCTTTACTGGGTAGCATTTCTAGATCAGAAGTTTGCAGAAAACTTCAGTGTCCTACCAGCAGCTGCTACTCCCTTTGCTTTGGCCAAACAGGTTTGTCACTCAGTGCTTACATTCTGATGAAATGCCTTTTTTCTTCGGACTTGATGATCTCTAAGGTCCATTCCAACTCCTTAACATACTATGAAACTATGAAACCTGTGCTTTACTGGGTAGCATTTCTAGATCAGAAGTTTGCAGAAAACTTCAGTGTCCTACCAGCAGCTGCTACTCCCTTTGCTTTGGCCAAACAGGTTTGTCACTCAGTGCTTACATTCTGATGAAATGCCTTTTTTCTTCCCAAATGAAAAGTGATCTGTCAAACTTTCTTTCTGTCACTGCTAATCATGGATTGAGGTATTTGGCTTGCATCACCTATTAGGATTATCTGCAACTTTAATAATTATGAATGTATATGTATTTCTCGGTCTTCTGTGTAGTTTAAATGGAAAATGTAGTATGTGAGGTTTCTGTTTTGTTTTTTTTTACCTTTCCAGCATTATCCTTGCTTGCAACAACAGCTGGTCTTTATGCCATACCCTGGTGTAAGGAAGCCCTGCTCTTGACTATCTTGATGTCAGTTATTGGAGGTTCCATGGGAATTCTGGACACAGGTAAGGGACCATGTGGTCCGACAGTTCCTTCACCAAAATAATTGGAAACTTCAAGTGAACCATGAATGGTTGCTGGTTTTTCTTGTGACACATCTTGAATTAAGAGGGTAGCTGTTTAGCTTGGCTGGGATTCCTGGATTAATCTGGTCCTGTGACTTCTAGTGTTTGTGTGTCTGTGATAGGCCTTCCTTTAGGGGCTTGGGGAGTGTCTCTTGCTGTGTGGAGAACACCAATATGTGCTTCAGTGGGGTTTGAGGGAGCTCTGGAAAGACTAAAATGGGCACAAGACAGGATCCAGCAGTGAAAAGATGGTTTCATGCTAAACAACCTGAGTGCAGAGGTGTATATGCTGCCTGTGGCAGGATCCTTATACATGGAACTTGGTTTAAAAATACTTTGTATGGGAAAATGCTGTTGGCTGATGGTAAAGATAACCTTCAGTGGGTGGGTGTGCTGCTTGGAAGTCAGACCTCAGAGGCAGGGAGAATTCCCAACCTGAGTAGGAATAGCAGAAGAAAGTAAAAGCAAGGTGGTAGAGCATAACTGAATTAATTTGGAAGAGTGTTCGTGCTGAGTGACAAGAGCTGCTGTACTACAGCAGAGGAATTCGATTACTGTTCTTACTTTCCTACATCCCTCTGAGGGACTACTTCAAAACATCTGAGATCTTGTTTTCCAGTATTGTTGTTGATCTGAAGGTGTTGTAGTTTGGTCGTTGCAGTGATATTGATGTAAACCTTTCTGTTTCTGGAAAGTCACTTGAACAGTTGGAGTAGTCCCAGCCCATCAGAAGCAACTGATTAGTGATGTGTCCTGGGATGTTGTTTAATGAGGACTCTGATTCCTAGCCTTGTGTGTTGCTGCTTTTAAAACGTAGAGAAATGAGAAACAGTTAAATATGCTCTTTTAAAAAAGGCTGCAAAATGCTGCAAATTGACAAGTAGGGTAATTTAGAACCATAGAGTCATTGAGGTTGGAAAAGACCTTTAAGGTCATCGAGTCCAACTGTTAGCCCAGCACTGCTGAGTCCACCACTGAGCCATGTCCCTAATGCCACATCTACACATCCTTTAAATGCCTCCAGGGATGGTGGCTCAACCACCTCCCTGGGCAGCCTGTTCCAATGCTCGACAGCCCTTTCTGTGAAGAAATTTTTCCCAATATCCAATTTGAACCTCCACTGGCACAATTACATACAGCCATAGGTACTGGATTAAGCCACTGTGTGGCTCCACATTCTGACTGCTGTGAACATCCTCTGAAAGCTCAAGTACTCACATGGATTTAAGGCAGAATTCCAGTTAACTACCATTTTGCACACTGTATTTGCTAAATGTGGTATTATTACACATTGAATTACAGATTATGGTTTGGTTTGTCTTTTTTTTTTTCTGTAAACTGGTACCTGTTCTGGTCTAAAGTGACTGAATCCTCCTCTCTTGGATCCGCAGGTGGCAATGTACTGGTACTGAACACCTGGGGAGCAGATGCTGGGCCACACATGCAGGCCTTACACTTCAGTTTTGCTGCTGGTGCCTTTGTGGCTCCAATCCTGGCTAAAATGGCCTTGGGAGGTTCTGAATCTAAAGAACTCGATGTGGCTGAAAAGACAAACCAGTCTGTCCTGAAGCTTGTGCCCACAGCATCGGCTGCATCAGCTACACCAGCACTGCCAGACCATCTTGAGGAAGACTTTTTGTGGTCCTATATTGTCATAGGGACCTATATCCTCTTGGTTTCTGTGTTCTTCTTTGCTTTATATTCAAAGGGTAGCTCAGCTCGAGACAAATCAAAGACTTCTCTGCAGGAGAGCATGCTTGCCAGGTACCACTATGCTCTAATTGGTCTCCTGTTTGTATTCTTCTTCTTCTATGTGGGAGCAGAGGTCACTTATGGCTCTTACATATTCACGTATGCAAAGGTCTTTGCTGACATGAAAGAAAACGAAGCAGCTGCTTTGAATTCTGTCTTCTGGGGTGCGTTTGCTGCCTGCAGAGGAGTGGCAATATTCGGTGCTGCTTTCTTGTACCCTGGCACCATGATCCTGCTGAGCCTCTTAGGCTCTGCTGTCTCCTCTTTGGCCTTGGCCTTCTTTGCGCATTACCGCACCTCGCTGTGGGTGGGGAGTGCTGTGTATGGAGGCTCCATGGCTACTGTTTTCCCCAGTGGCATTTCCTGGATAGAGCAGTACACGGTCGTGCAAGGAAAATCAGCGTCTCTGTTTGTGGTCGGCGCCGCGCTGGGTGAGATGTGCATCCCTGCCATGGTCGGGTATCTCCAGGGCAGGTTTCACCACATTCCTGTGGTTATGTACACTGCCTTTGGGACTTCTGTAATGACCATCCTGCTCTTCCCCATCATGTACAAATTGGCCAACTGTCCCCCCAAGAAAGACTTGAAAGAACTGAGTGACACTGCCTCCCGCAAAGCTTTGCTGTCAAACTCGAGGCTTACTGAGGATGAAGAGGATGATGAGGAGGATGAGGAAGTGAGAGAGTGGAATGAAGCAGACTTTGAGGTAATAGAAATGAATGACAAGCTGAAAAACTCTCTGACAGACACCTCCCCTAAGATACCAGAGGACTCTCCAGCTGAAGTCTCCCTCCAGCCCCATGTGGATGATGTATTGGGAGATTCTTCAGTGGTTGCTGGTGACTCCCCTGGGAGACAGAATGGGAATGCTGACTTGGAGAAGAGTGATTAAAGTCAAAGCTGACTTTATTTTTTTAAAACGGAAATGCAATTGAGTTTTAGCTGTTGTTGTAAAGTGAAGTGGTTCAGGAGTTTTTCATAGTGGTGCAGAGCTCAGCATGTTCATTTGCCTGTCCCTTTCTACTCATTTTCAGCCTGCAGCGATGTGTCTCGGAGTGGGAAAGTCCTTGATGACATGAATGGGTAACACGGTAAATGTACAGGCCATGCCAAAAATGTTAACACATAAAGAGATGTTTTCTAAGTGTGAGCCATGCATGTAAGTAAGATATGCTGTAATAATGGAGAAAGAAAGGGACTGCACAGACCATCCAGGTTTTTGGGGTGGGTGAAAGGTGCAGGTCTAAGGTGCTTTGTCACAAAATGTTTTCATGAGAGAAGAAAGAGATCTGTTGTCTGTGATGCTGAACTTTTTACCTTGTGAAAGAGGAATGTTTCTACTGCATTTTAGAGTTGTATGTGATCAGGAAATCAGTTCAAATTTCAGGTGGTGCCCAGTGGCTGTAAATCAAGTAATCTTTTTGGTAAACTGTCTAAATTCCTGTTTCTGTTCCTAAGATGAGAAAAAACTGGAAATTATTTCTTAGGAGTGGAACCATGCCTTTGGGTCATTTGAAAGCAGTTTATGGGATGGTGGACAAAACTGGTCATTGTTAATCTGCTCCAATGCATAACTGACTTACTGAACAGTGATGACATCTAAATAGGCTAAAGTATTTGTGATTTTAATTATGGCACTACCTCTGAAATCAGTAAGTGTATGTAGAAGACGGTACAATTATCAGAGTCATAGAATGGTTTGGGTTGAAAGAGACCTTAAAGATGTCTTGTCCTCCAAGTGTGCAACCTAGGCTGACATGGCTTTTTCCTTTCTTCTGAGAGGTTAGTAAGAAGCCAGAATTAACTTGTAGTGAAAAATGCCTATTCTGTTTTGCTTGCACCTTGCCACATTGCAGGTCCTCCCCACCCTCTGCTGTTGGCACCACAATGCCATTCTGTTTTTGCCAGATTCCTTCTGTGGCAGCTTTTCCAGTGCAATGCATGAACCTGCACTTTAAAATGAGGCCTTGTTTCACCTGTGGCACAAAGGTTCTCTTTTTTGCTTATATTAATGGTAAATGCTTTTAAATACCAGGCTGAGTCCTGTCCTAGGTACAGGCAGCAGGAGTGAGTCGCTGTGGCCTTGTGCACTTAGTTGGTTTGCCATGCAAACAAAGGCCTGGTAGGCAGAGAGAGTGGCTGGAAGGCACAGAAGTTGCAGCCTGCCAGCTCTTGTTTTTCTTCTCCCATTTTTCCTCTTGCAGACTGCAGGAATGGCTCTATGTGTGTAAAGTAGGGGTGTTAGCTGAGAGTGTGGACATCCTGTTGGTGAAGGACACACTAAAAGATACAGAAACTACTCTGTAGCTGCAATCCACAGGCTTCAGCTGAATGCACATCGATGTAAAAATATTTCCTCATACCTGAGATCATGTTGATAGAAGAAAATTATTTAAAGAAATCCAATCCACTGGGCAATCAGGAAGATTTTAAATATCCCCAATTCCTACACTAATTTTTGATGAAATGGCAGATTGGAATGTCCTGCACATAAGATTGTTCTCAGGGATAGTTTACATCTATTGCATAATCAAGTATGAAAACCCCCCGAAAATTAGAGCAAAGCTACATTGGGAAATATGCTGTAACCTCTTTGAAGCTTATCTGCTGTGTATGTACACACAGATTTGTGCTTCTGACCAGTGTCTTCCCAACAAATGGAAAAACATTGCGCAAAACAAAGATTTTTCTTGGTTTTTTTTTTTTACTGGCTGTATTAATTCCTGCATAAGTTGGATTTTTCTCCATTTCCCCCTTCTAAAAGCAGGAGGCCTGTGTAGTAGTAACAGGCTGGAATGCCAAGGGAAGAGCAGCCAACACCAGTGGCCGTAAGACAGTGGAATTTGCAGAATTATCTTGAATGGTAATGTGTAGAATCATGTTAGACATCCAAATTTAGAGTCATCTTAGTGAGGCCTCAAAAGCCTTGACTGTCTTAGTTCTGGTCTCAAACTTGAACTGGGATATATTCAGAGACAGTGTTCTCCTTATCCCCTAACCAGCCTGTTTGGAATAGCAGGGCCTGCCCTGGAATGAAAACTGAATGTTGGAAGCAGCGTAAGTTTGAACCAAGCTCGAGGACATTCCCACTGGTGAGTCCAGCTCGCAGCAGTTCTAGGTGCCCTTGATGTGGGAGTGTCTGAAGCTATAGCCTTAGCTTTCCCCATTCTTGGATTTTGGTGTTCTACAAGGCTTGTTTTTAGACAATGAATGTTAGACAATGAATGTTAGTTTTCACACGTTTAAATTTCCTTCCAAAGAAAACTGCTTCCCGGTGTATACAGTTAGTGAGGATCTGTTTTCAGGATGGATCTGTTTACAGTGCCTTTTAAGTTACAGGTCCTCCAGGAATGCTGAAGTACTTATATGTTTGTTAGGGGTTGAAATGACTTGAAGTAAACTGTATTACATTCCTACTGGCCTGCTTTTGCTAGAAAAGTCTTCTCTGTGTTGAAGACAAGAGCTGTAGGCTGTGGTTTAGCTACCTGAATTTGCTAAGAATCCTAATCTTGTCCCTAAAGCCAGGAATTGATTGAAGATGAGCACTTCGCTCCAGTGCGAAAACTAACCTTTTGCAGTTGTCATTTAATACTTTAGGAATCCCTGGCAGCACTGCCAAGTACTGGATTGTGTCGCAGCACTCACACTCCTGGCATTTGCACTTTTATTCTCTACATGACCAACGCTTGAATGCAAGAGCAGAGGCAAAATTTTATGCCTCCATGAATTCTTTTTTTAAAAAGTTACTTTGCATCCAAGTGCATTGTAATCTTTGGATGTTCTATTACATATTTAATAGTTTTTATTCTGCTTGGTGTGGGGTTTACATTGTACTGTAATTAGTGTGAAATTTAATAGACTGTGTCCTGACTGTAATAAATTCTTATCTGCAGAAGGCACTCAGGTTTCCTGATGTAAATAAAGTTTTGTTCTATTTTTCAAAGCTACTCTGGACCTCTAAATTTAAAACTTAAAATTTAGAATCCTGTTTTGACTAATGGAAAAGGGAAATGTTTCTCTTCTGGTTTGGGAAAGGCCTCCAAGAATTGCTACTGTGGTTTTAGATCCTCAAGTTTAAGCTGGATTCTTGACTCTTACTTGAGCAGTCTTGTTTCCAGTACTCCGTGTATGCCAGGCAAGGGAAACAAAGGTGTCTGTAATTGGGGGGGAAAAAAAAACATATAATTTTTTACCATATCATTTTATTCAACTTTAATATGGTTTCCATTATTAACTTCTAAAACAAAATGATTTCCAGTTTAGAAAACAATGCACTGACCACATAATTCCTTTTCCATTTTATACAGTTATACAAATATTCTAAATACACATTTTGTCAAGATGGTGGCAAATAAGATTTAACTGTACAGTACATAAGGAAAGAAAATATTTTAAGCATATTTAGAAGCAATAGAAATGTCTATACAAAACAAGCAAAAATGGAATAAAATTTTATATTTAAAGTATTGCAACAGTCCCACAGGTTTGTAACAAAAATGTCTTTGCACAGTTCCTCACAATGCCCCATTAATAGCTAAAGCAAGACAGCAATTTTTAGAAAATAATGTTTCAAAATGCTACACACGGTACTACTGCTTGCACAGTCTGATCAAAATAACAATCTACTTGGAATCAAGCAAAACTTAGGAGGAGATATACCAACCAACTTTAAAATTATCTGTATAAAAGTCATTGCACATTATTTTACTCAGTTGTTTGAAAAGTAAAAAAGTGTATTTACAAAGTATTTCGCAGACAAAATTATAAAGTGAATGGATAATATATAAGTAACACGTCTTGATACTGACAGTTCAAGAACACACACGAATGGGTTTATCGTTTCAAGAGGTTTTCAGTGCTCCTTCCTCCAGGAAGTAAAACTTGACTTCTACTTTGAAATGGATTTACAAGATGTTACACAGAGCTATTTCAACATCAGCATTATAAAACAGTATGCTAGAAACATGAAAGGAAGAAGAAATTTGTACATCTTAAAAAGTGAGCTATTCAGAGATCAACAAATGGGTTGGTTTTTTTTAAGTTTAGTTATGGTAAGTGTTCATTATTCCTCAGATAAACCCAACAGTTAAAATGGAAATCCTGGACTAGATGAGAATTGAAAAAGCACCATGCACAATAGTCTTAGTGTGGTAAACACTGAAGGAAAAAAAAATAGCACCTGGAATCTTGTAACACACATCATTTAAAACTGGTCAAGCAGCTGGCGAAGATACGGTGCCTTTGACAGTTCTCTGCTTACTCTGGAGAGCTTGAAAAGTACTGGGCAGTTGAGGGAGACACACTGGATCTGTCGGTCAAAGCAGCCTGTACAGTTCTTGCATATCTAGATCACACGTGAAAAAGCAAAACAGATTATTTTTCATGACACAAGCAAGGCAGAGACTGCTTGGGACTACTAAATGCTCAACAGAGTATCAGAACGGGCCCAAGCCCCAGTGCACTGATCTCTCCCCCAACAGAGAGGGAATCAGAGCAGCTCTCTCCTCTGCTGCACTGGCTCCTCTGGCTGCTGGTGGGTGACCATCAGACATCACCCACCCTGAACTGGGCAGAGAGCAGCAGTACTGGATGGCTCAGGTTTCAATCCTGCTGATTAAATTCCACTCGCCTGTGGTGGCATTTGGAAAAGCAAGATAAATAAGCTGAGTGGATTCAGCAGGGCAGTGTGTTACCCTCATGATAAACAGCCTGTGTAAAAGTTTCCTAGTGAAAAAAGACAAAACTCTTACTCTGCAGTTCATTCTCTGCAGAGGAAAGGGATGTAAAATAAATGACTCATTTCAAGACAAGCTTCAATTAATTTCACCTTCCAAGTCAGAGTCAATCAATCCCAAGACAGAAACATACAGGTCACACTGCTCTCCTCCTTCAAGGAGCTACTTGTTAATGCTGCTTGAAAGTAGTTTTGAGATACCTGATGGAATAAAATAGCAGCAGGCACAGTTTTTACAAAGGTAGCTACCATCAGAAAACTAAAGGCCCTTGCCTTGCAATTTTATTTTTATCCTTTTTTATCCAGCATCTGTCACCTCCAACCCTTTTTCCAAAACCTCAGAAATTTGCTTCCGACCACACCTGTTTTGTAACATTAAAATGTTACACAGTGTTATCTTTTAATACTAGTTCTTTTCCTTCTTTCCATGTTAAAATTATATGGGCACTAGCCAGACCTGCATCAGCTCCGAGTCCCTGCAGACCAGAAACTCAAACTGACAATAGCTGGGGAGGAGCAGCTCCACTCAGCCAAGTCCCACATGTGGCACCTCAGAGGACACCAATCCTCTGGCCTGCAACCATGACCAAAGGGAACAGGATTTTCATGGTTTGTTCCAGGCTTGGAGCCTCAGAAATACATCTGCCCCGGTTCTTTTCAAAGAGGCTGTGGCTGGTTTAAATGCAAAGGACCAAACTAAATGGTACTTGAGACACGTTCTAAATACAGTTTGTGTTGAGGGGAGAAGTCTGTGGTCTTAATCTACAGCACGTAATTTTTAAGTGCACTTTAAAATAACGTACAACTCAGTGTTACATCACTTTTCTGCTGGCTCCAGCATGTTTATAATCTCAGAAGGCCAAAAATGTGAGCTGTGAAGGATATATATGCCTTCACACTAAAATAAGACAGATGCTCTTACAGAGACATCAAACACTGACTGGAATGAGATCCCAGGCCTCGCCGAGCTGTTGCGTGTTGCAGGGACAAGAGAATGTTCTAACCAAACCCACTGATACTTCTGTGGAGCTGCACCAATCTGCCAAGTTCTGATTTATTCCAGAACAAGAGCAATGTAAAAAGTTCAGAGTACCACAGTAAAACTGCAGAAGGTGCATCTCCTTCCTGACTGCCATTTACAATGCAGATAAGAGCAAATGTTACGAACTACAGCGAGAAGTCCACACCTCAGTAATGCAACAATCACAAGTACAGAATTACAGTGTTCCTTTAGCAACCTCATGAGAATCTATCAAATCAATACTTAGACTACAGCAACGTTTATATCCCTGGAATTCAGTAAAGTCTTTAAAATGCTTCATATGCTGGTGCTAAAAATAATTTTTAACTAAAATATTTATTAATTATAAAATATGACAGTATGAAAATTAGGGGAGAGTATGCATATGTTTCCACAAGGGGAGGCATTGTGCTTTGCTATAATATATTCATGAGCACAGTCAGCTACCCTCTTAATTGACGGCTAGCTCAAGGGGAAAAACAGCTTGGAAAATTCCTATCAAGAGGAAAGGTAACAAGAAAACCCCCAAGCTAAAACACACCCATGTTATACACAGAAATAAATACATTTTCTGGCACAAACTTTTTCATTACTAGAACATCATCCATTATTTTAATGGAAAAAGGAGAACCTTTCACACTTTCACAGCTCTCCACCACTATTATAAAGTGGCACCTACAAACCATACAAGATACTCTTAAAAAAAGAAGAAAATGAGAAAAGCATCTTCAATTCTGATCCTCCCCTTTGCCTTCAGTTTTACACAAAGCTCAGGAGAGCAAGAGCTGCTCTGCTGCCTTCGACAGCAATGGGAAAAGCAAACAAGCTGTAGCACATTTAACACCCAGACTGTACTTCCCATTCCTGTTGGGAGCACTCAGTAACATGCTGCTTTGAAATTTCAGCTCCTGCCGTTTGCTGACAGACATCTGACAATGCTTTAATCCTACCTTGACCAGCTGTTCTTGCTTACGCTCCAACTCTCGGATTTCTTGGTTGAGAATCACTGCCACATGCTGTGGCTGATTTCTGCATTTATTACAGATCCCATACTGGGTCAGTTCATCACACACAGGACAGTGTAAGGTCGTGAAATACTGGGAGATGGTGCCTTTGCGTCCTTCTAGCTCGCTGTGGGCTGTGGAGGCAGCTTTTTGAATCTGTAAAAAAAATAATTTAGAGGTGAAGAACTCCTCCAGAGAGCAGCTTGCCTTATTCCTAGATTACACAGCTTCTTTTTTAAAAGCAGTAAGAAAGTGCAAGACAGCCTGCAGGGCACGGGTTCATACACCAACTATGAACAGAGATCACATCACTCTGAAGAGTGTAGCATTGGCCCTGAACTGACACACTGGACAGAGCCTACCCACACTCATTTCACAGGGAATCTCACCAGAAAAGAGAAAGAGTAATCAAAGAAAACCAGTTGCATGCTAAACTCCTGATGTCATCTCAAACTCTGCCTCCTGCAGTCATTCCTTTTTTAGGTGCTGATCTGCTTCCTAAATAATTGCGTCCTGGCTGCAGCCCCAGTGACTGCCTGCAGATCCTGCCTGCCCTCGAGTTTCTGTGCCAGTCCAGTCCTGGTCACACATGGTGCTTTGGTCCATGGCACTGGCTCAGGCTCTGATTTCCCCAGACAGGGCTGCAGCACAGCCCCATTGCCCAGGGAAGTTCATTCTCTGCACTCATTCCTGGTGCTGTGTGACTTAAGCTTTGTCCTGTCCTTCAACTCAACTGTGCTTTGCTCCCTGTGACCTCCTCTGTGCTCCCTGGCCTTGCAGAAAGCCAGGGCTCTTTCTGCCTTCTCAAGAGTGGCTTGTTGGAGATCCTTAAGTTGACTGTCACAGTGCTGTCATAAAGTTAGAGAAAAGAAGCAGAACTGAAGTCAATCAGGGCTGTATTACAAATCTGCAGTGGGAAATATGATATACTACAAAACTGTTGAAGTTTCTGCTGAGCAGAATAACCAAACTACACAGATACACTGTCTTATACCATCCCTTTTTGTCAGGGGAATCACAAACTAAAATCCAGCTAATGCTTCTCTCTTAGGAAAATCAGGTTTGGATATAATCAGTTTAAAATTTCTGGTGATGCAAATTTTTAGTGTTCCTGCTGCTGGGGCACACCTGCTTTTCTATACAGAGGAAAGATGTTCAGAACCTTTTGGAAAAACAGGAGTTTCAGCATCTATTACAGAGAGATTGAAAAGGTGGTGCAGCCAAACAGATGCACGTACACATACTGCTAAAAATACACAGTTATGGCAAAATACTCTCTTGAGCTACAGAAGGGGTCAGAAAACAGAACATGACAGTTTGGTCAACCCTGCACAGAGGATCTAGCCAAAAAAATTGATTCACTAAGTGGAAAAAACCCCACACAAAAGATCTAAGAATCAGGACTGCATGTCTGAGCATCAAACACTGCTTTGTAAACTAACCTTTGCTGTTGCCTCCTATAAACGTCATTCCACTGAAGGTCACAATAAAACCAACCCCTGTATAGATGCACTGCACTTGTAACCAGTCTGGAAACGCTTACCCGCGGCAGCTCGTGGTACCAGCTGAAGACATCTATGCCAATAAGTGAGAACACCCTGGCCAGCGGGGGCAGAATCTGTTTGGTGATGTAGTAGGTGGCATTCAGCCTCAAGTTGGGATCCTGCAGCACTTCAATGGGCCTCCTGACCAGCTGTATCAGGGGCAGCCCTGGCATACCGTACACAATCACGTAGGGCACTCGCTCCCCAACGCGTGGCTCGGAGCGACGGTCGTAGGCAAGCATCCTCCTGTTTGGAAAACAGCCTTTATAATGCATCCAGAGCAAATTCACAGTTAACTCTGTGCTCGTAAGCTTCCCCATCTGATTATATTAGTAGCTCTCCAGATGACTGGAGTTAGTGCCCATTAGAAAGCACAGGACCAAATTGTTTCATTTTTAATCTGTCTCGTGATCAGACCCAAATTTTTGGGCTTGGAACATGAGCCCTAAAGACACACTCTGTTTCAGATGACTTGGATTTGCATGGAAGCTGCTTTCTAGCTACCCTTTCCTTAAAGAAATATTTTATTACAGAGCAGCCAGAGTACTAAAATGTGCTAAAGTACAATTTGCTTTCTGGGCAAATTGTCCTTTGCATTTCGTGACTGCGTACCATGTAGATTGATACCTGCCTCAAACTGAATTGTCCTTTGTTCAGAAAGCAAAGGACAATTCAATCTGAAGCATGTATCAGCCCTGGACTTGGATTTTATTTTATTAAAAAACAAGAGCTTAATTGGAAGACCTTTTGTATTAAGCAAGGTGACAAAATGTACCAGTTCACACTATCTATTACTGATAAACAATATCAACAGGATGAAATATTAACTTTAAGTAAGGTACTTTTTTAAAAATGAAAAATTATGCCTGGGCAATGTATTTCACAGCACTGAGAGACATCATTATTACAATTTTTAACGTATCTAATATCCATGAGTGATATCTCAAGGAGTCAAGCCCTTGTACAAAACCTAAAGCAGCAGTAACAGTACTAAACACACTGTTAGAGTGCCCTGACAAGCCTTCACTCGTGAACATGTGTCCTTTCCAGGATTACAAAATAGATTTTCAGGACCATCTGAAGTCTGATCTCTTTCCACATACACAATAAAGCCAGTGCCAACTGCTGCAACAGTATCTGAAGGAGAGATCTCACTGTTACCCATAACTTGGCAGTACAAAGGTCAAGAGAAAAAATATCTACGATCTCCTACCCATAATTGTATCAGTACAAAGATCAAGATAAAAAGAAATCTGCATCTCCTATACATAAATTGTCAGCACAAAGGTCAAGATAAAAAGTATATATGATTACCACTTCTTAATCTCATTACCTGGTGATTTCCAGGGCAGGTACACAGGATCCAGGTCTGTAAGCTGAGCTCCCCCTGTACTCCTTTGCAAAGATGAAGTCTTGCATGCTGGCTTTTCCCTCCAGCAGCTTCATGCACTGATTCTGAACATACTGCTTGATCTGACTTATGTCCCGTGTTTCAAATAGCAGCTTGATAGAACACTCAAGTATCTTTGCAACCAAAGGAAAAAGGTGAGAAAAACATGTGAAAAATAATTAAATCAGTTAATTATGGTGGATATATGAATACATGGCTTAGAAAATGTACCAGTGGTGAACTACAGTGTTACTAAGGCAATGGGTTGCACTCTTTTCCACCCAAAGACATTCACAAACACACTGCTGAGTAACCTTTTCCTCAGTTTGATGCATCTTTCATGATATCATCCATACTTCAGCACTGTTTCAACAATTACAGAGGTCTTCCAGAGTACGAGTGAAGATGTTTTTCCCTGTCCTCTAAAATATTTTGCCATGACTTTCCAACACTTCAGCAAACAAAAGAATTAGGATTTACAAAAAAAGAAAGAAGTACATCCTCCTTCGGTGGTTACTTCTCTTACAGGCATCAATTGGTTTTAACTTGGCTAAGAACAAGAGCCATTTCTTTAACCCTCCTAATTACACAGCTTAAAATAAACAGCCAGAAAGGTTTATTTTACATCAATTCTTAGCTAAACCAGATCTATGTAAATGAGCTATCTCTGAGACATGTCAGTGTGCCTCACTCATCTGGGAGTAAAGCTTACTGCTAGTCAAAGTGAACTGAAACAAGAATGGTCTTTCAGAGAACTTGCACAAAGCCAAGGGCTTTTTATGGGGCTTTTAGGTGCTGAGATACAGTACTTAAGATGTAAAATGCAAGTCCTTGTAATGCTGTGAAAGCTCTTCAATTTATCTTTCAAATGGCTCATACCAGAAAAACAGATGAAGTCTCAGACAACTCAAAAGGATCAGAAACTCTGAGAAAGGATAAATATGAAATGCAATAACAGAATACTATAATTTCATTCAGGGAAAAAAAATCTATGAATATTTTACCTTGGAAACAGCAGGACAGGAGTCCCTTCGGACTGTCTCTATGCCTTTTGCATCAAATACTGGGTCCTTCTGGTCCAGTGTCTCATACATGTAACCCACGTACCTCTTTTTGGTTTGCAGGACACACGGCAAGTAGACCTGGAATGTTTAGAAAGAAGATACCCCAATCTGGCATGTGTTGAAAATATAAGATAGCTCTGAACATAGAGGGTTTCCTAAGGCTTACTTTGCTTTCTTCTTGTGGTTTTGGTTTTTTTGTTTTTTTTTTTTTTTAAAATCATTAAAACTAATAAACTAGATCAAAAGACTGTTAAAGGATGGCTGAGGAAGTTGGAATTCTGTGGTGTTCCATTCTTAAATCACTTTACATTTCACCTATTTGAAGCACAGATGAAAACTGACACACAGTATAAATTGTTGCAAGTATCCTTACTTTTCTGGATTGCACCTGTCACCATTTCTAATGTAACTCTATTATCTTTCTTTCTGAAAAAGACAACTTCATTTCAAACATCAGAGAAGAAAATGTTCCCAGTAAAAGTAGTGGCTTAGAGCTTTCTGTTTTCAAACTTTAATTATGAGGTGCCAAAAATCAGCTAGTTTCTCCACCTGGGGAAAGTTTGCTTTTAAATGCCTGTGCTTGGAGAACAGTTTTCTTATGAATGGATTTTTAGGGTCATGGTCTCTTTGGCTTGTTTTCTCCAACCTCTTATTTCATTCTTGATTATGTCAGTATTCCTTGACCAGTTTTAAATGAAAGAATGGAGAACAATTTCTTCCTGGTATTATCAGGGTAACACCACATCTCACTGACTCTCATGGAAGAGGGAGCAGTGAGTTTAGATGGCCTCAGGCTGAAGGGGCCCTGCACCTAAGTGTCCACTTCCTGAGCACATGCTCCAGCTTTAAGGCACTTTCCTTTTCCTGTCCTAGGAAGCTACTCTAGAAGAGTACTCAGTATTTTGACCCACAGGTGAATAAGAGCAATTAAAGTGAAGCACTTGGACACCTTCCCAAGTGTATCTCCTGTACCTAGTGATTTTTTTCTGGCTACTTACTCCTCTAGTTTAATGACACACAACTGCCTCAGAGTGAAAGGGTCCCTGTGTATCAGCCAGTGAGCAAAAGTTGCTGTATCTTCCACAGGTATCCTGACTTTTCTTACTAATATTCTTCTACTGTATTTTCCATGAAAAATTGCAATTTGCTTACAAATTCTGATTGAACTTAGTGAGTCAGGTATGTACTTTGAAAATATTCAGAGCATCTGAACTAATGCTAACTCACTGGAACACTCTGCTAATGACTTTACATTGATAAACTTTTAGCAAAATTAGTAACACATTGCTTTGTTCTTCTATAAAAGGGTTATTGTTGTAAATGTGGAGAAGAACTCTTTGTTAGGAGCTGCAGTGATAGGGCAATGGGTACAAACTGAAAGAGGGGAAATTTAGGTTAAGTATAAGAAATAAATTTTTGCTGTGAGGGTAGTGAGACACTGGCACAGGTTGCCCAGGGAGGCTGTGGCTGCCCCAACCCTGGCAGTGTTCACAGCCAGGTTGGATGAGCCTTGAGCAACCTGCTCTGGTGGGAGGTGTCCCTGCCCATGGCAGGGGATTGGGACTAGGTGATCTCTAAGGTCCATTCCAATCCCTAAAATTCTATGATTCTAAATGAATTTCATCCAGAAACCTACTGAATGGATTTTAATGATTTTTCATTTTATATGTATATGTACATACCCTGAAGTGTGCTGAGGCTGGCTGAGGAATAAATATCAGGCTTGTAATTGGAACCAGGGATAGTGTATATTCTCTCTACCAAGTTGCACACATTGGTTTGACTGTAGGTGTTTAATACCACACTGAGGGAGACATTCCAAAAACTGATGTAGAGGAATTTCAAAGTGCCTGATGCTGCCAGCACAACAGGCCACCACACATCCTGATGTGAAAGTAGGAATAGTTCTTTTTGTTGTTCATACACCACAGTGCTCTGCTGACAAGGTCCCCAAGGCATTAAGGAGCTTGCAATTTACTCAGAGAAACAGCACATGACTGTTGTATATCTTTTTGCTACATGAGAGCCCCAAAAAAATCTTTCATCTTCCCTTTTTTTTTTTGGTACCAGTGTTTTCACCCAACACAAAAATATTTTTCTTTTACCTTTTCAAACTTCAGTTTAACAGGTTTGGGGTTTGTCGCTGTTACAGCTTCAGCAATTTCTTGACCAATCTTGAAAGACTGTTCCTTTGTGGCTCCTTTCAAGAGTACAAACATGCTACAAGAAATCAGACATAGGAAATAAGCACAAATCTGTTCAACACAGTTCCTGAAAATGATAAGCTATAGTTTCCTGGTAGCAAGGCAGGGATGTTGTTATCAATAGTATTCCCTTCCTTCAGCTAGAAAAGCCAAGAACCTGAGTGCTGTGGTTTAACCCCAGCCAGCAACCAAGAACCACACAGCTGCTTGCTCATTCCCCCACCAATGGGATGGGGCAGAGAATCAGAATGTTTTCCAAAATACAAATGGCATCAGAAAACAATAATTTGCTAAATTAGATTTATATTAATTCACAGGTGAAAAAAAATTATTTCCCCCCTCTTTCTGTTCCACATAATTTTCAAAAGAAAGAAACCCCTCAAAGTGCTCTCTAAGAGTCCTAAAAGAAACTTGAGAAAACTGTATAATATTTACTTTGCATATTCTCAAGACAGTAAGCAACATCCAAAGAGGATCCAGATACTCTTTTCAGCATCACAGATTCCCATTGGTGAGACAAAAGAAAAATCTCTCTGTGAAGAACTCCTAGGATTTCAAAGCATTATAAGCAGTAGACCATTAATTACCTGTCTGTGTCACCATACACAACGTGAGCACCCCATTTTTTTGTGTCATTCACCAGTTTTATGGCACGCTCCAATGTTTCTCTGGCTTTGTGGACAATGCTATCTCCAACCTGCAAAGTTAAGGACAGATGGAAATATCTTTATTCTGCTGCTAAACCTAACACTAGTTCTTGGTAAACATAGTCTAACTGTGCTTGATCCATTTATGAAAGTTGCTATATTAAGACAATACATTTTATTTCATGGTTTAAATGCATATAAGAAATGGCTCCTTAGACTACCTCAAAATAACAAGAATTAAAGGAATAATGACCAAAAATTATTAAGAATTAAAATAAAGGAAAATTCTGTTTAAACATCTTTAGACATATTAAAAGTGTCAGGAGCAAGACAAGATTGCTTAGGATCATTTTCTCTAGTTTTTGGACTCTGCTGATTCCCATGAAAACTATGAAACAGCTACAATGTTTTATTTTATTTCCACTCTAAGAACTGTAATCCAATCTACCTTTGGAGGCAGTTCTACTGAAATGCCAACTCCAAATGCTATTTCATGGGAAGAAGAAAAATAAGACTTTTTTTTAAATCCAAAAGATCACAAATAAATCCTAAGTTGCTTATTTTCACTACTACAGATAAAAATGGCTTTTTTGAAGGTATTTAGATTAATTATGTTTCAAATGATAATACCATGTTATCTGACTGTATTTATTAATAGTGTCTTTCCCACATTTTAATGCACTTTTATCTGCAGCCCTTACCTCAGTGCATGGCATTCTTCCAGAAAAATTAGCAGCAGTATAACCAAATGTAAAATTAGCTATATATTTCAGACCCAACTGACGAGCTTCAAGCATTCTGGTCACAGCCTTGTCATGCTTATAAGCCTTCATTGACTGTTTCACCATTATCCTTGTCTTCAAGATTTCTTCTAGCATCCTTGGCAGCACCCCCTTTCTCACTGAAGGCTGCCATAAAGGGAACAAAGGGGAAAAAAATGTTGAAAAGCCCAACTAAAACAGTTAGGAGTAAAAGCAAAAGAACTGTTAGTTAACCACTATTAGGAAGACAAATTAATTAGCAAGATGCCATAGGCACCAACAGTTTGGCTCTTCCCACAAATTTAACAAGGAACCTTCAATATGGGCAAAGCTCTTAAGGGCAGGGTAAACAGCTTTGTGTTCTTTGTTTTCATCAGCTCTGCTAATGCAATGTTTAGATAACCTTATTAACTAAAATGGGACTTCAATCTGCTCTCAAAATATTAAATTCTGAAGGAATATTATCTTTCAAAAATGCTGCAAATATTCTTTACTGAAAGCTTTTGTTTTCCATTAAATACACATGTGCTGGTGATTGGTTAACTATTTGTATGAGCTCCAGGCCATATTCATTACAAATCAGCCAGCAGGACACATAAAATGAGAACAATAGAAAGCAAGTCAGGGAATTTCATCTCCCAAACCATGACTCTTTTGTTAGGAAAGCATTCTGCTATACAGGCAGGAGAAGAATGAGGTGTTACACACAGATAATTACTGTTTGATCCCCAAACTGCACAAGTAAAATACAGTTTAATTATAGATGAAATAAGCCTTCAGTATAAAGGAAAGCATAAAGATGGCATTTTACTTCTGGAGCTGCCAGAAATTCCACACTGACAAATATCAAAAAACATTGGGAAATGAGAGATTGAACCTCCCCCTTCTGCCTGCTCTTAATACAGCAAAATATAAACTACAACATCAATTTGATCTTAAGCTAGTCAGCCAACAGGAAGCCAAAATGCCTGTCACAGAGCACTAATATCATTACCTTGACAAAAGCTACTCCACTGGGTGACACTGTGATATCGTGCCTGATCTGGTAGAGTAAGTCAGGAGGTACTCTGAGAGATGTACAGCCAAATTTGAATGCATCGTATCTAATAAAGAGAAAATTTGAATATGAAGGCAATTCATTCATTTACAGCCCAATCAGTCAAAAGCATCAGCTCACATTAAAATGCTGATAATGCCAGCAAGGACAGAATAATCTCAGGTATAAACAAACAATAGAGTTTCAAATTTCTTAACATTCAAAAGGCTCTAGGAATAAAGTAGTGATAAATGGCTAAATACCAACTCATGCATAATTTATCAATTCTGCTCTGTGTTAATGGAGTATTTCCAAGTGCTGAGTCAGTGGAGGCACATACTCATACCATAACCCCCTACAGAAACCATGCATGTTTACCAAGTACCACACTGCACAGATTTTCTTCCTACAAATTCAGAATTTCAAATCAGAAACTTGAAAACCTGATGGTGACACCTAGCAATCACCACACGCATCTTCCCATTCTTCAAAAAACTGTTTTATAGAGGTAATTATAAAGAGCAATGAGATTTTTTTCCAATTAATAGAAGGCTCAATAAAAGATGCTACACAGAATAACTCATGACACATTTTCATCTTGAATAGTTAAGACCAGACTGAACTACAACTGTTAAATGAACAGCCACAATTTATTAAGGAACAATACTAGTCCAGGTTTGAAAATAGGTGGTGGATTTATATTGATTTTAAGTAATATTAAAACCCAGCATCACCACAGTAATGAAACAGGTGTACATACACACATGCACAGAGCTGTTTGTTGTTGGTTTTGGTTTTTGCACACCCCCACATGGTAGATTTTTATCATCTCTATTGTGTAACAGAAAATGCAGCTATTCATATGTGCCCATTGCTTCCAATGACAACCAAGTTTTCTTAGTACCTTAGAGGAGACAGTAAAGCCTCTATAGAATCAAAGTTTGTGAGAAAAGAATAACAACTTACTTTCCTAAGTTTTCAACATGTCCCAGGCAGGTTGAGAAACAGTAGTTGTATGCTATGACGATGGAAGGATACAGTGACTGGAAATCTAAGACGAGCACAGCGTTGCTGTAGAATCGAGATTCTGGCTCCATTATCAAGGGGACACACTGCAGGGCTTTCATCTGAGCTCGCTGCTGGACACTGGGTGTCACAGGAATGTAATTCATGGGCTTTGCAATCCGCAGCATCACAGACTCCACACGATACTGCAAAACAGTTCAGATGTAACCATTGCAGTCTCAAGAATGCAGATAAACCAGTGTAAACACACACTAACATCTCCTGAATTTAAAAGACAGAGAACTAGTCTTCCAAAATAAATAGCCATACATGTAAAGTATACTTTAATGATATTTTTTATCACTAGATGATCATTCAGGTCCCTTCCAACCCTAACCATTCTATGATTCTGTATTTACTATCACATATAGTGGAACTTTTTCATGTGTTTTCTCTTCATTTAGTCCTAATCATTGAAAATCAAGTACTTCTAATTTTTATCTATGGAAAAAATAAACATCTAACAAGTTGCAACAATATATACACATAGCCATGCTACAATCAATAAATGAGCAGTTGCTAAATAGCATTTCAGTTAGACTTGCAGATCATTGAAGAAAACAAAACAGGCAGTTGATGACCATTTTCCATAGGAATCTGCATAGCAATTTTATTTCAATAGTTGGGGAAAGAGAAGATAACACATGAGTTGTGTCAGGTGATAATCGTGCCTCCAAGCACCAGGAACTTCCTAGACCATTTCCACTCAAGTGTGTTCTACCTCCAGCAGACATCTGCTTAAGTAGAAGTCTCCACAAGAACAAAGCCTAGAGATCATGAGACCTCTACCAACTGCTTATAAAATATTTCATCTGCCTCTTCATCCTGGATGGGTAGTCTGTAACAGACTCCACTCTAGGATATTTGACCTGTTGGCCTTCCCCCTGATTCTTACCATCAAACTCTCAACCCTCTTGTCAACATCATTAAGTTCCAGACAATCAAAACACTCCCTAATGTAACCCACTGCCTCTCCTTCTTTACCTATCCCTTCTGAAGAGTTTATAGCTGTCCATTGCAGCACTGCAGTTGTGTGTGTCATCACATCATGTTTCCATGGACTATGCCATAGTCCTCCAGCTCCTGCTGTTTGTTGCCCATGCTAAGTCCATACATGTAGATACACTTCAGTTGGGCTATTGATCCCACTACCTTTTTGCAGGGAGAAGCCTTAATCCATTCTCAGATGCATCTGTGGTTTCTAACACATCAATAATCCTTTTGTTTTTGCTGGTTTTGCTACCTTGTGGATCTCCATCCCCCACCTCCAGTGAGACAGCAGACCAAAGGGTCTTGCTAGGACACTGTTTCTCAAACACTGGTGTGATGCTCCCAGGCTTATCTCTAGTGAGCTTGATTTTATGCCTTTCTCTCTTCAAATAGAGTTTAAAGCTCTTTCAATGAGCCCTGCTGTCTCCTGTGAAAAAATCAGCAAGTTTTTCAATCATCTGACTAATAATCGTATTCCTATGGCCATCTCCTGTTAGATTTGTTTAGTCTAGGATGGAATATTCAAGATGGCTTAATACAGTAAAATAAAAAACATATTTAAAAAGTTATTGTAAAACTTAATGAGAGATACAAATATATGGAAAAATAACTTAAAAATATCTGAAATCTGTTCTTATTACTATTCCATTTTAAGACATTCGTCAGCTAAGGAGAAAAGAAATACCTTCATAAAAGGCAGCAATGATTCTTCTAAGTGAAAAAAAATTATTTGAGGTGACTGGGAATTGTTGCAACTGCCATTTTTATGATCTAGAAAGTTTCAATGGAAACAGAACATACGTGCACAGAAGGGAAGAGAAAAGAACAGTCAGGCTAGAAACTGCAGCATGCTTCTGTTGCTCACTCCCACTCACAGACATCTGAGAAAATGACAGGCAGAACAGTCTTTGTGGGCTGCAATCATGACAGTTTTAGTACATCTATGTTGGCAGCATGCCAGTCCCACACTCCCTGTCCCTAACTGTGCATTTCTCTTCCCTTGCTCCAACAGTGGAACTTTTCAGGTAATATGATAGACTGGGCAGCTAAATTGGCAAACACCTACTGAATGTCATGGTTCTGCTGCTGGTGCCTGCCTGCCCCCTCTGACCCCCTAATGCAGGGCCATTACCAACAAAACCTACACTGGGTCAAGAGATGACACAGACAACTGCAGTCAAAGGAACAAAGGTGGCAAAAGTTTTTAAACTGCATTGAATTGTTAAGGAACTGCAGCTTCAGACACTCCCGTATCTGTCTGGCTTATGACAGTGCTGGTCTGCTTAGGACATTAGTTTTTAAGCTGTCTTTTTGTCCACAGAAGTTGGCAAAAAAAAAAAAATCAGTTTTGGTCAGCTCAGCTACATGTTTTTTTAGAAAGCAGAAGGATGGTAGGAAAGAAGTAATATGGTAGAAAAGAAAACAACAGAAGAGCCATAACACAGGGGTGAGAGTAGTTGACTTGTATCAGGTGCTGTTCAGGTCTCATGTGAAGCCATGAAAACAGCCTAGTTAGTTTAGTTACACAGAACCTGGGCAAGGAAAGCTTTGGTATTACTGGAGACTGCTGGGGTCTCAAACAAAGAGCAGATCTCACTCTAACCTGCTCCCTTTCCCTCTGATGCTAGTATCAAAGCAATAGAACTGCACACATCTTGCATGACATATGTACTTAATAAAGCCAGAGCCCTTGTCTTATCAGCAAATCTCACCCAGAGGTCTGCACCACAGGAAATGTCACTTAGAACATATTTGATGCAGCTTTGTCTGCCCTAGAAGAAACTAATCTCATCTTTCTAAAATATGCTCATATATATTTCATAATGTTTTAGAAAGCAATCGTTTTCAGACTCATCTAAGTGTGAACAATACCAACTCAAAGGGAAAACTTAGTGCTCCTGAAGTCAGGAGAAGGAATTCACCATGGTCATTACAACTGGGGAGTCTATTTTTAACAGCTATTTTTAAACAGAGACTAGGCAATTCAAAAGCAGTAATAATGGACTTAATGGTCTACTTTACATTTCAGTTTTGTGTTGAACAAAACATTCTTCTGTGACCCCATGAAAATACACATACGGACTGAAAAGAAACCGAAGAACTAAAACATTTTGTAAACACTATTTTGCTTTTGCAAAGTGTAAGGAAAACCAAGTCTTACCTGGGAGCCTCTCGTCAATACATGTAAGAACTGAATGCCGAAAAGTCTTGCCATTTCACTCGTTCTGTCAATCAAATCCAGTTTCTCTAACAACAGGAGATTCCCACGGACTCGGCTAACATAATGATCAACCATTTTCCATCTGTGAAAGTGAGTGCCTCGTTATAAACAATCAGGAGAGTGCTGCTCATTCTACTAAGAAAAATGTGTTTTTTATGGTAACTTCCTAGGAACCAGTAAATAAAAATTTCCCTTAGGACATTTTCATATGACTCTTTCAAAACTGTGGCAAACATAAATGTACACTTATGTATGCTAAAGACACATGCAGCATGTGTTACAGCAAACTACTGTCAAGGCATCTCTCCATGACATACTACATCCTTCTTCCTTACTGCCCTAAAGGATGACCAAAACAGAAATTCATGTTTCTCTTCATTTATTTCATTTTTTTAACTGAGTAGGCTTTTGTGGAAACATACTTCTGTATTAAGAATACCTATCTCAGCTAAACATACGTTTAAAATTTCAGTACAAACCAAGTTTCCACCTAGCTGAAAGATATTTAACTTTTCTAGAAATTCATATAATTTCTTAATTTTCATATAATTCAATACAAGTCATGAATGATGTGGAGATCAATATTCAGTTTTATGAATTGTTCACACCACACAGCACCAAATTGCTTCAAGGAAGAGTGAAGCCCAGTGTGATACATATCATATAAAGGTATTTTGAAGCAGCTATACCTACTGTCTTAACATGTTGCACACTGTTTTGTACTATGGTTAAGCCTAGCTTGGTTGACATGCACTGTGAAGTGAAACACAAGCCTGACAGTTCATTAAAACCCTTCTGATGAACAGCATATACAAAATAAAATAAAGACATTACAGAACCTGGAAATAGCACATCTATTCAGATATGTTGAAACTGTAGCTGCAAATGTTTTGTTGAAATATTGAGCATATAAATATAGAACAGCCAAGTAAATAAGCTCATATTGCTGCATGGACACTGCTCTAGTGTAGTGCCTGAGCTAAATTCCCCTCTGTACAAACTTTTGCTTCTACCTATCCAGTGTTAAGCATCTGGCTTTAAAAAACAACAAACAAAATGGATTAATAGATCATTACCTGTAGACATCTGCCTTATTATCAAACCAATCAGACAAAACTCGGAAAGTAAATAAAGGAAAACGATGATGAAGAACATGAAAGCCCACGTTTTCAAAAGTGTAATTTGTTAGAGTCACCTAGAAAAACCACGGCAGACCTGTTAACATGCATGATGGCTTTCATAATCAAAGAAATTCTACTTTTCAAAAACTGTAACAACAGAATTTAATAACTTTTTATTAGTATTTTGTCAAAAAGGTAAGCACTTGTACTTTTCACAAATCTGGAATGACTATCCCTCACCAACTGAAAAGAGTATGCAGAATTAAGCAGTTCACAAAGACCAGGTCTGAATTTGGTCACAATGAGATTTGCAAAGACTGAACCATTTGAGTAGTAATGCAAGGTCATAAACAGAAAAAATAGAAAAGTAAAAAAAAAAAAAGTAAAAAAAAGTAAATCTGAGCTTTAAATAAGTTCAAGTATTTAATTTAGTAAAAGTACCATACTAGACAAATTCCTCAAACAGGTAAGTGGTTCTCAAAGCCCACCAAGAAGTGAAAAGGAACATCATTAAGCAACCTTACTCTCAGATAAAGGCCTCAGTACTTTACATTTTAGAGATACGCAAAATCCATTCTCACAAAGTGGCAAAGTTCTCTATTCAAAAAGGTGTATAAAGAAAAAAAATCAAAAACTTACACAAGTTACACAAAACTTTCAATGAAGTCTACGATAGTTAAAAACCCCCCAGTAAGTCAAAACATTAACCTTTTAAAAACTTTACCTCATTTCTCATCATTCTCCAAATATTTAAGATAATCCGCCCAACAATATTTATTTCACTCATTGTATCCGATCCATATTCATCCAGCTCAGCTGCAAACCTGTTATCTTTCTTCTCATCTGCAGACATTGAAAGAGAATATATTTAGAAAAGTGAAAAGTTCTATGACAGTCAAGACCAGATGAAGATATCCCTCTTCCAATTCAGCTCTCTACAAAAATAAGAATTCATAAAGAGTGTTACTACTTGCACAGGTTTGTTTATTTACCAGTCATCCACACAATGTCTAAACAAAACTCCCTCAGGTTTTTCTGCCCTTGCACTTCCCTCTGAAGATAACTCTTACTTTGGTTTCACTGAAATGATGCCCAGGCAATACACTCTCCATAGTGAATACATTGGTTAAACAATGCTGAATGTTCCTTGAGAGTTATCTCCACACACATTAGTGCACAACACCGACAAAAAATAATTAAAAGTCACTTCTGCCCTGAAGAGTTTGGAATTTGAGGCTTTACTTGCAATGATCTTACACAGCTGGAATCAGGCCAGGCCATGGGAGAGAAAACTCAGTGCCTTTGATACAAGAAAAGCAAACTCACCACAGTGGGAGCAGTAGACATGACTTCTGGATAGCACAGAGAGAGAAGGAAACAGGAAGGAACAAAGGCAGAGGCAGAAGCAGCACTCTGAATCTTTCTGTGAGACAGTGGTTACTAAAGAACAAGAGGATATTCCCTTTGTCACCCTTGATCTTTTTCATGCTTTAGAATACTACAGCACAAGAACACAAGACTTTTTGGTATACATTTCTTGAAAATATCTTGTCTTGTGGTCAGCCTAAGCCTATAGTTTTGGTGTTCTTTCCAGAGTTTATATATATGTTTCTTAAAATGCATCGCACAGATTAAAATTAAACACAAAACACACTGTACTGTTTGATCCTCCAATCTCATTTCTTACTAGTTTCATGGAAGAGAAAGCACCTTGAGGCAATTTTCCCACAATTCTAAATCCATACCCATTTTCACCTGAGGATTGTTCTGTACTCTGCCACCACTCATTTACTAGGTATGCCTGTACAGTACCCTGCTCATAAAGAGCAGAACATTTTGCACAGAGCATGGAGAAGGGTGGATACACAATGCTCTGCAATAATGATCAGAACTGAGCAATTAGCTACTCAGACAGCCATGAAGCACATTTATCCTTGAAGACAGAAGTAAAAATTGCCTGAGATTCTGAAGAACTGCTGTGAAACAATACAGACTAATTTTGTATTTTGATCTTTCAAATGTGTGCCATATCAATTAAAATATGGTTAAGAAAACTGACTTGTCATTTCCCGACCTTATCAATAAATCACAGAGCCTTGACAAAATTTAGCAGACCTTTCATACACTGCACCAAAATGCATACTATCCTTTTAATCTCCTTATTGTTTCAGACTTTTAAGGAGGAAAAATAGCATTTTCTCTTTTCATAATCTGATGGAAAAAAAGCCCCACAAGTAGCAACATTTTTTCTTCTGCTTTTCTTCATTGCCACATGCTGGATTGCTTGTGAAAGTGAGGAACTTACATTCCCCTCCCCTCATTTTTTTACTGGAACCAGAAACTATGGGTTAGTTCTCCTTTCTGCAGTGTAATCCTAGTTCCTTTCTGACTTGTTTAGGAGATTCCCTATGCTTCTCAACTTTGCTTCATGTCTTGCTAGTAAAGACAGGTAATAAAGTATACTGTGGTCACAAGAGAGACTCACTACCCTGATGAACCAGAGACACTGTGTGAGACGAGCACTGCTAAATTACAAAAACCTGTACTACTCCACAACTGGTGTGGGGTATATATCACCAGAGCCATGTGAGCCTCTTCAGAAACAATGTTGTTAAGAAGCAGCACTGGACATTCTTCCTTTCAAGTGGATGAGATGAAATAAAAAGAAGTCTCCTCTTATCCTCTGTTACCCACTAGCTAACTTTGAGCTGTGATGCATAAGAGGAAACAAGAGAACACAGTGCACATATGAAAAAATGCCACTATGCACAGGCATCGTACTCACTTCTCTTGTGATGTGTCCTAATGACTTATGAATAGCTCACTTGTAAATGGCAGAGGCAGCATCAGACTCAGCCAATAAAGCAAAACCAGAGAGAAGTCCAGCTTTCTTTTTGTTAAGTTGAAATCACAGGTAAGGAAAGGCAAAAGTACCTTTTACCTCTATTTCAATAGGAGGAAAGAGGAACATACTGCTTGAAGGAGCACTTCCTGTTCTGAAAATACTTCCCATGTGAAGAAGGGAGAGAAATATGAAGCATAGGAGTTGGAAAAGCAAGAGGAACATAGATGGGGTCAAAACCATGGACAAGGAGGCCACAAAGCAACAGAGAACACAGTTGTACATACATGGTCATACATGCAAGCCCACACTTATGGCATGACATTTTTGGGAAGATCTCATCAGTGTGAACATTTTCTTATCTTTCTCCTGCAACTCTGTAAAAAATATTACTTACCTTACAATAACACCAGCCCTTAGAAACAGTTTAAGTATTATGTATTCCACTTCTGGGTGTGTATCTACCAGCTGGCACAAGAACATCTCCACTATGAATACTAGTGCTCTGGAGATCATGCCTATGTCCTGCATGCCCAACCAAACTTCACGTCCAACAATGTTAAGGGCTACAGTCCTAGTTTCCTGGACTAGAACTGAACCTCTGATGTGTGAGACCTCACAGCTGTAGGGAAGGAAGCCTGACTGTGAAATACACAGGGACATTGCCATCAGGAACCATCCAGTTCCCTTTGCTCTTTGAGGACTGATTCATGTGTATCCCAATTCCAGTAACTTGAGTAAGAGCTTACATCAGAAAGATGGGTACTATTAAGAGCTTTGCTGATCTAACTGTTGATTCTCACCAACTACAGTGCAGACAGAGCTGTCCTGCAAGACAAGAGCTGTGACTCAGTCTTTGAGAACAAAAGCAAAGACACATTATTTGCCTGTCTCAAACTGAAGAGATTGTTAAACTAAATTTCTACAGTAGAGCAGCAAGCCTTTGTGATCTTTGGAGGTTTAGGAAACCTTTGTCTACAACACTCACCACTCCTCTTACCAAAGACATTGCAAATCAAACTGTAATGGGTCAAAACTTTTTCTGAACATCCTTCAGTACCTCTGAAGACTGTACCCAGAAGCATTACTTTTGCAAACAGTGTATCATCTCAATTGGAGCCATCAGGGGAATTGAATAACAAGGCTCATGCAATCCGTTATTATTCCTGAAGAAGAAATTTGAAAGCTTTGTGCTAAAGGAGGAAACTTGTGAACGTTGATGGCCAATTCATATATAAACTCTAATGTGTTCCTATTTTCATATATTAAATATTTCAAAATTCACCAAGGTCCAATTGCCAACAACTTTCAACTGAAGATACGTATTGTTTCTTACATCATCTTGTCCCTGGGGGACTCTATAACTCAGATTTTTTCTAAACATATCACAGGTATCAGAAGCATCAAATATTCAAACCTCAAGGAAGGAGTTTGTGAATGTAGTGCTTTTGAAACATTGTGTTCTCCTGGCCAGGCACACAAGATACCAACACAAAAGATGCTGTTCGTATGCTGGATATGCCCAAAGATTCAACTAGCCCAGGATCATGTTCTCCTCTCATGTACTCAAAGCAGATGCTTCAAGATGGGGAAAGCAGCTATTGATACTCTGTCTAGAACTCTCCCAGCTTCTAACCATTTGCAGCTTCCTGGGACAGACATTATTTTCACATATGTCATAGATCCCAATGGATTTTTCTTCCAAGAATTTATCTTCTCTTAAAGCAACACACACGTTACCCATTTGTGTACTATTTTGTAGCAAAGAACTCAACAGCTCAACAATGCAGGGATGAAAAATCAACTTCTACTCTGCAGCTGCTGTTTGCTAGCTTCATTTGATTTCTGATTCTTGCATTGGAAAAGACCATTAAAACCCAAACATACTTCTCTGTATATCACTCAAGATTTCCTAGGCTTTTATCCTTCCTACACAGTTTTGTCTCTTCTGGAATTCCAACATACTAAATTACTAGACACACTTGGATTACTCTTCTCATTTTTACCAGCTCTCCTATACCCACTTTGATGAGGGGAAGGTTGATGAGAAGGCTACAACTGCAGGATTTGAGGTGCAAGCACACTAAGATTTGTACATTTACATTCATTGCTCTATATTCTCCTTGCTTCGCAATTCCTAACATTTGCTTTTGCAACCATTACAAAGCCACAGGCTCAAGTTTTTAACAGAACAATCATAATAAAGCACTTCTTATTTCACGGCCATTTAGTTTCTGTACAGATCTTCGACAAGAG
The DNA here is from genome assembly GCF_000695815.1 of Acanthisitta chloris. NCBI lineage: Eukaryota > Metazoa > Chordata > Aves > Passeriformes > Acanthisittidae > Acanthisitta > Acanthisitta chloris. Next base: position 31,883 of record NW_008678492.1, read on the forward strand.
CCCTGACAAAAGCAGCTGTTTCAACTGTTTTGATTTTTAAAATGTCCCTCATCCACATCATTTGATGACTACAAAGAGCTACAACAAGTTTTTTGAGACAGTTTTTAATTTTACAAAGTTGCCTTGACTCTTCTCAGGTGCAACAGCACATTTATTTAGCTGTTCACTATCTGCGCTCTTCAGAATGATAGCTTCTATTGTTTGGCTATGTACAGACACTAGGCTTACCATTCTCATGGATAACTTTCTCCAAGTTTTGAAGAAAAAGAAACCAGACTTCTTTTCTGAATGTTGAAGCAAAGCATCAGCACTTGGGCCCAACAGTACAAGAATGGCTATTGAAAGTAAGGATTTTATTATAGAGCTGCTGCTCAGGAGCATCTTTATGTCCTCATATCTGAGAGAGAAACTGCAAATGATGATTATGGTAGGTACTCTGAATGACTGAAGTCAAGAAGAAGACAAGATTTGGTAGCAGAAGCACCTCCAAGAATTGAAAACTTAACAGATGGAAAATGAGTCCAGGTTCATGAATACAGGACACACCCAGAAATGCAATACATAAGGGAATTTGAAAACTCAGAATATCATTGGTATTTTCATTTTTTTTGGCATGCATGTGTGTGATTATACTGTAACAACACCAGAGTAACAACAAAAAGAGGCCCAGCTGAAGAAATATTCTGCATTTTGTTCATAGATCTCCACTTGCTTCTATTAGAACAGGACTGAAACCCTATACAATAACTTACCTGGCACACGAGAAATCATCTGGCACAAATCAACATTTAGTGCAGCAGCCCTCTGTAAGAGATAACCCCAGGAATGCATCTGGACTTCATAGCCTAACAAAATGTCTGGATCATATCTAGAGAGGTGAGGGAAAAAGAAAAATGAGCTTCAAATTATTTAAGAAAATATTTTCCATGAACAGAATATAAACAGGATTGCATTCTGATCATGTTGAGTTTAAAAAAGACACAGTCACAATGAGTTTCTATGAAAGCAGCATCTGGACCAAGAGACAATATTTAAAACAAACAATGTTTTAGGATATTCAGAAACATTCAACTGCAAAAATTTTTAGAAGGAATATTTTCACTTGAATTTGTTTCTTTTACATAATTATATTATTTCAGTCTTTACAAATAAAGACCAAAAGCAAGATCTCATCAGGTTTTATCAATGGAATCAGGATGTATTGAGCATAAACTGAATGCAGGTACTGGCACAAGACAGATGTGCAATGAAATACAGTCCTGCCTATGGAACAGATTTTGCCACTAGGTTAATGTGAATGTTTTACCAATAACAATGTGTCATGCACACTGCAGTATATAGTCAGGTCCTGTACCACAGTCTATGCCCAACCCCACAACAGGACACAGGCTTGTGGACCTCAGCTGATGGGAGCAGTAGGCAGGGACTTTGGTTTACCAACAGGATCTCTGTACTTCTGCATCCCTGAATGCATCAAAAAATGCCAACATTTCCTGACTGTTGAATATAAGAGAACACCCTTTCCCTCATTACTACTACTACAGACGCTACAAATGAAGCCTCAGACTTTATCAGGAAAGTGTCCTCCTTGCGTGTCCCAGCCAAAGGCAGATGACAACTCACTTTGAAGTTAGCAACTACTCTGAGAATAAATGCAGAAAAGAGCTTCTCCACATTTCTGCCACAAACACTAACTTTCTGCGAAAAATAAAGGCAAAAGTACTTGAATCTTCTTACTCAGCATGGCTCTCTCTCTATTACAATTTGGGCTTTTGCACTAGCCAGAAAAAGTAGCAACAATCCCCTTTACCACCTACTTCTACCTGTGAAGGAATAGTTTTGATATAATTTGTGTCTAAAGCAGAGGATGCTAAAATAACTTTTTGATTTCTGGCATTCTAGAAAAAGTAAAAGGACTAGCACTTTGCATTTGGGGGGTACTTTGCTATCAGCTGCTAATGTCTAATGAATGATTCTTTGGTTTTGCAGGCTGGAAATCATCAGGAGTGGAAGCAGTAAATTTACTCATTTTGCAAGTTCAACCAATGGTACAAAACCCAAACCTACTTGGAACGATTTATGGACCAATGACTGAAGCTAGGCTGCAGTTCATTCCAGCAGCAGAACCAGCGTCAAAAAGAGTTATGACTACTTGCTGCTCTGCACAACATACAACGATTGCCAAATGAGGTTCCAAAATTATGAATAGCTCCATCTAAGCTTTGAAATAAAAAGCAATTATGTCATGTTTTATATAGGCATAGAATAAATGTTACAAAAATTAACATATTTTCACATTAATTCCTGCAGCTAAACTATCCTGGTCCTAGCACATTGCAAAACACTATTGATTATTTAAAATGAGGGAAGTAGTCATTTATGTTCGTATTTGAAAACTGGTTCCACATAATTCAAAAGGGAAAATACTTGTAGATTTTCCACTGGACAAGGCATTATGCAGATGGGTTCCAGGATAGATGCAAACATGAACGAGAAACTCCTGAAGAACTGCTTATGTGGTACGTAAAACAACATTTGTTATGTCAGAGATTTGCCTGCTCTTTTAAGCCTGTTCTGAACAGAAACAGGAATACTGTTTGGAAGCAGCAAGTTGCCATAACTATATTAGCAGCTACAACCTGTGTTTGGATTTTAACTTACCCAAGCAGTGCATTACCTTTCTCACTTGCTACTTAACTAAATTTTAGTGGGCTATTACATGACTGCTGCACATACCCCTATTTGTATTGCAACTGAATAAATTTCATCAGTTCTGGAGGTTATCTTCCTATTCTCTCCTTTAACTTAATGAACAAGATGACCTCTATAATCTATCTGCATATAATCTCAAGAACTGTTTCTCTAGTATCCTTCAGATGGGAAGATGTTTTATAGCACAAGACATAAAAGCACTCTAGTTGATTGTTTTCAGACACATGCACTTGCTTGGATAAATAAATTGTATCTAACAAATATCACATATTGAAACAATTTTATATAAATTCACATGTAGATTGGAAAGTTTATCACACAAAAGATTATAAAAAGAGGCAGTGTGCTAGTTTTGAACTCAGTCTTGCTTGTACAGGCCATCAGGGATTGCCTATAATGGCACATTACTGAGTCATAGGCTATCACTTTACAGCACATTACTTACTCTGCTTTTCCTTCCCAAGTACACACTGCACATGCATTAAGGGGAGGGTCTAATTTCAGCTAATTTTGGCATCTCAAGTTTTCTAAACTAGTCTCTTTAATGCCATTGAAAAAAAAAAGCCTCTTTGGGTGAACTGTATTTTGTATTTTAGCCACCTCTTGCAGAATGAGATCCTGTTCTTTGCATTCAACTTACATGGTAATGAGGGTAGCTAGTTAAACACTGATGATGAAGTACAGATATCTAAGTTTCAGTCAGATGACTCATACAAAGCTATCTACATGGAAAATCAAGATAGAGCAGCTAGTAAATGGTGAATGCAAACCTTACTGTAAACTCCCTGTAAACACAGTCCCTTAATGTCATTTCCCCCTTGGATCCAAGTGGTATAATTCTAAAAACATGACAAACAACAAACATGCTACCAGCAACTGAGTTGCTCAGATGCTGCATTAAGTTACACACATATGCAGTCTGCACACACATCTGTATTCATTCACAACTGTATCTCTGAATTATCTCTGAAGGAAAAAAAACAAATATTAAATTGAAGAACTCTCTTCTGAAGAAACTTAGAACACCAAACTCCTGCACTACAGTACGCATAAGATCTACCTTATGCAACTGATTTAACAGACCTATCAGAATCCTTGCACCTAACAATTTGTTTCTTGCTTCTAATATCCTTGCAGATCAACTCCATCTCAATTTCTGCAGCAGAAATCCCCTCTCCTGCAGCCCAGTCTCATGTACCAGCTGTACCAATGCACCAGTGTGTCACTTGTTGAGACCTCCCATGGTATTCTTTTTGCTATTAGAGAAGGAGAGACGTCTGGAGCTAAAAGATGACATTATTCCAAATGGGAAAACAAACAGATAAACCCAAAGTTTAGCTGATGTGAGTTTAGCTGGAATCTGTCTCCCTCTCTCACTTTCTCTCTCCCCTTTTCATGTGGTACCACAAAGACAACACACTGTGAGCTAAGGAGAGGACAAGTTTCATGTGTTTCATCCTCCCTTCTCACAGTTTTTACAGTATACTATGCAGTTGGTTTTCATCATCAGTTTCAGCTGTTTTGAAATTGTAATGAGACCAGCAGTTACACCTGCAAGCAACTAGTGAGTTGAAATACTGGTATTTGAAAGCTGCTGGCTAGGACTAACACAACAGGAGCAGGAGGTGTGTGCTGCCAACATAGTGCTCTTTTGTTAAAAGGATGGGCACTGATACTGCTTTGCATGCTGTTGCCACTCTCTCTGCAAAGATGAAAAGCAGCATTTATGCTGGCAGGATTTAAACACAACAGCATTAACATTCAACACATACATGCTGCAGAGAGAAGAAATGTGATTATTTTCCTTTCCAGCTAAGTCGTATATGCTGTTATGACATCTCTTCCTCTTTCTCATTTGACAATTTCGTGAATCAACACTAAAGCTCCCAGTTATATCTGCCCTTCTATTATATGTCTGGTTTTCCTGACTGCTATTTTTCTTCCAGCTAAGATTAAGAGAAAGAAGGGGGGAGGGGGGGAATTAGGCCAGACCTATGATACAGACAAAAGCAGTAACTGTGCATGGCAACACAATGCTTGGTGACTCAAATACACAACTGAAATCTCTGATAACATTTTTCCAGTTTGCCTTAGACAATAGAAATCCATAAAGTTGATACAGACATTAAAGAAAGATTTCTACAGGAAAATGTCACAGGAGATGATACTGGCCTGGGAAAAGAAGGTTAGATTAACACATCTCTATTTTAAAAAGAAAACATTGCTAGAGCATTTACAGAAGAAGAAATATAATGCACTGTATCTAAACAAAAAAAATGATTAGTATTATACCTTACAAGAAAGACATTATACAAAAAGTTTAAGTGTTAAGCATTAACACTTAATTAATATGCAAACATTATTCCCCAAATCTGTAAGTAAAATCTTACATTATACTCTGCCTTTGTAATTTTATCAAAAAATTACTTCCATGGAGACAAAGAGCTGTGGGTGTCTGGTCAGTCTCAAGTTGCAGTGAATCTACTTTTTTAAGCCTGTCCTGTTTCCACATCCTCTGTGTGTCACAGAGATGGGGACTGTACATTCCCACATGAATTCCCAAAATTTTGCTCCTCTCATGCCTGCAGGACCAGCCCTTTTCTTCTATCTGGTAGTATCTGCACTTAAAGAGGAGTGGCACAATTTGCCTCAAAAGTGTAGGAGAGGCCCAAGACATTTAATTTCTCTTTCATGGGAATCCACTGCTCCATCAGCCTTGGACATCTCTAGTTTTCCTGCTGTGTAAATCTCCAAGACAAGCACTCTTGTAGCATTCCCTTCCTCCTCCTCAGTCAGCTTTCCTGTTTGTACTGACTAGTTTATGGAGCTATGTAAATGTGTTTACTCTTTTTCCTGCCTTTAGGTTGTGAGAAATGGTTCTCTTACTTTTTCAAGCAGACAGATTCTTCCATTTTTTCTCCCAACTCACTGCAGGTGACACCTTGTGATAAAGAGAGGGTCTATTCAAGAAAGCTCTTCAGGGAGCATAACAGAATCCTTTAGGACAGCAATACAGGAACAGGCTCCATTTCCAGGAGCTGCACAAGATGAGAAGAAGGTTGTTTCTCAGCTGTTTTATGCCAGTTTTGAGCTGAAGTCCATTTATTTCTTTTTTGGTTTACAGCCAGAGGGCACCTTACCAAAGAAGGGACATTTGGACCCATGTAGGTGCAGCTTCCTCTCAAAAGTCAGGGTACTAAGAACCAATTTAATTACGATTTTCTTTGTCGAAAATCCATGTTGTTTATTCTTCTCTGCCTCCTCCAAACTCACCTCTGTGCCTCATTCTTTCTATCTGTTTCCTGACTCTGAAGGAGCTCAGTATTTCAATACCTTTTAGAATTCAAGTTGTCTCTACACAGACTTTGGTACTCACACTTGTAAGCACACTCATTTCACAGATGAATCACTCTCACTAATGATCTCCAAAAGGTGCTTTTTCCTCTCAATATTTGGACAAATCTGCTAGTTTTCAGCATAGATGAAATCACAGATCACAATTCAAGAGAAACAAACAGGTTTTCTTCCAGCCTACAGACCTCAAGATGACTTATTTCTGTTTACCAACAGCTCTGAGTTAATCAGATACAAGATCTACTAATTAACTCGATATTTACTTTATGGATGTCTAGGTGGAAACACATTTATCTTCCTGTGGTCATTCAGATGTAGCACTGAACAACTCCACAGTGAAGGTATTAGCTGAATCCAACTTCAGCTCATCAATTCCAGTAAACATTCTGGATTAATACTCATCTTCAGTGAACACAGAGTAACTTTACCTCTGCTATAAAAAGTTTGATTTGGGAAACACTCCTCAATGACAAAAGTCAAAAAAGAGACTGATGAGTTAAGAGTATTGCACGAAGGTATAAATTTCCCAGGAACTACCTTTTCCTCATCTGTGTGCTGAAACAGCGCTCAAGAATTCTCTATTGTGTTCTTCCAGAGTTTATATCCATTGACAAGAAGTGGCAGAATCAACCACTTTTTATTTTCAATAACCAGGATAGAAGGAAAACAATAGGCCTAAGCACAGAAGTAGAAGGTGGAACTTGGTATAAGTAAGTATGTCCCACAATTTCACACGTATGAAATAAAAGGAAGAATTAGGCCAAATACTAACTGAATGACTAGAAATGAGAAGAAGAATTCTTCAACTGGATTGTGTAAGACAATTCCTCCCACAGCTGAGGTCTCCCATGCCAAACTTTGTTTGGTGCTCCAATGAGTTGATAAGGTCTGTTCCTGATGCTGACAATGGAGATTGAATAGATATTCTGTCATTCACTATGCCAGGGATCTGGAATTTCAATCTTCCACACTTCCCTCCGACAGCCAGAGAGGCCAAGAATGTGAGCCAAAAGCAAGCTGCAGTCATGCTGGGCATGCTATTTGGTCACAAGAACCTACGATTGTCTAGCCTGATGCATATATCAGTATATAAGATACTGATATGAAAAATTAAGGTGATTTTGAGTTTTGCTCCATGAAGTCCAAGCGGTAATGCTTCTTAAACGCGGCCTGGTAGTTTTCTTTCTCTAACCTATCAGACCTACTATTAAGGGCACCTACCACAACACACTAAAAGCATTAACAGGAGACTGTTTAGAAAATAATTACTGACTTTCATTAAAGCTTCTTGCTTCTTCATTTCTCATTGAGGAAGACTTTTGCAGGACACTACTTTTTTTCAAGACATTTTATCATACTTTCTCCTTCAGTTAAAACTACTCTGGGCCTAGACACTTGTTTTGTGCCTAAGAAATACAAAACATTTACTCCAACAAAGTTTCTTATTCTTTTTTTTTCTCAGGTTACAGAAAATCACAGGATTTTAGGGGTTGGGATCATTTCTCATTGAGGAAGACTTTTGCAGGACACTACTTTTTTTCAAGACATTTTATCATACTTTCTCCTTCAGTTAAAACTACTCTGGGCCTAGACACTTGTTTTGTGCCTAAGAAATACAAAACATTTACTCCAACAAAGTTTCTTATTCTTTTTTTTTCTCAGGTTACAGAAAATCACAGGATTTTAGGGGTTGGGATGTACCTTACAGGACAGGTCATCCCAACCCTTGCCATAGGCAGGGACACCTCCCACCAGAGCAGGTTGCTCAAGGCTTCGTCCAGCCTGGCTTTGAACACTGCCAGGGTTGGGGCTTCTACTACCTCCCTGGGCAGCCTGTGCCAGTGTCTCACCACCCTCACAGGAAAAAGCTTTTTCCTAATATCTAACCTAAATTTCCCCTCCTTCAATTCAAACCCATTACCCCTTGTCCTATCATTGCAATTCCTAACAAAGAGTCCCTCTCCAGCTCCCTTGTAGGCTCTTCAGATATCGAAAAGTTGCTCTGAGGTCTCCACAGTCTTCTCCAGGCTGAACAGCCCCAACTTCCTCCGCCTGTCTTCACAGGGGAGATGTTCCAGTCCCCTTATCAACTTCATGGCCTCCTCTGGACTTGCTCCAACAGCCTCCATCCAAAGAGGGAAAAAAGAGCAGCAAACTGCACATGTGGTCCAAAGTTTCAAAAGCATCTTTGATGAGAGTGTTATTCTATGGAGGAGGGAGGGAAGTAGACTCAAATGATGACAGCAGTCTGCCTCTCCATTAATAGACAGAACCTTTTATCTTCCAGGAATACTAAGCTAACTAACTCAATCTTTGAAGACAAAGCTGTTGCATCAAAAAGACATGCTAGCAGTGTTGAAAGAGAAGATCTCTTAAGCAGAGATTTCTCAGTCAGCAACCTGGTGATGGGTACATTCCATCTCAAAGTACACAAAAATTGCATGCTTTTTCTCACGCTGTAATACCTCCAACATGTATAGATAGAGGCAACTTCTGTTCTTCAGTGGAAAATATATATTCTAACTGCTGAATTCTCTCTCCCATGTTCTTCATGTAATGTCACTTTCTACACTTCCACACAATAGGTGGAGAATTCTTCATTCACTGGCAGTTTCTCATTCTCAGTAATTTTCCTAAGTTTGATGGAGCACTAGATTTCCAAGAAAGAGAAAAATAAACTTGTGTTCCTTACCTGCATTTTGTCTTCTCTGAACAGGGATCTGCTGCTCTGTCAGGACCCACCCTGTGTTGGGTGCATTCAGCAACAATTTTTGTATTCTGGCTTCATGGGGTTGGTCAAAGTCTTTCTCATCAGAGGTTTTCTGGTTGGAGAGAGAAAGAATTGCAAATGTACTCTGCCTAGTTTTTTTTTCCTGTGCCTCTATTCCAGCAGGGTGACTCATAGTTTAAATCTGTTTATTTTGCCTTGCAATTTTACAGCTTTGCACCTCTGTCAGTAGGGTCTGGAGAGACGTCTGTGGTTCCACCTACTCACCAGCTGAGACAGCTCCCAAACAGACTTCTCAGCCTTGGTGGAGATGGGGAAAACCAGCAGCTTCCCAAGTCTGATGGAGCAGAGATTTCCATTCAGAGAAGACAAAACTAATGAAGGAAACTGATTTTTCAACTAACTGTTATTCGAAATCATCCACAGCAGTTTGGGTACAATGTAGGGTTTTTTGTCTTTCCTGAGAATTCCTAGAAAACTCTTCCCACCTGAAGGTTTTTCTACAGCTCTCAGCGCTGCTAGTATCTACTATTCTGAGAGTTTCAAAGAGATGTGTAATGAATTCTGGGGTTAACAGGAAAAGTTGTATGTTAAAGAAGATTATTTATATGGCTGCTTAGTTTCAAGACTGTAATTCAGCTGCTTAAGAGGATCTGAATGTTCTTGCTGTCAGAGAAAAGGAAAAGCAAAAAGTATTTTTATTTGAACGATCACCACGCTTGTCCACTCTAGAAATAAGCCTTTGAGGGAAACAACAACAACAAAAAAAATGAGTATTTTAAAGACTGGCAAGGGTTGAAGGAACTAAATCTGCTGTTCCAAGCCTGAAAAGTAAAAGCAGAACGTACAGATATGCTACCTTTTTACAATATTCACTACTTCCTGGAAAAGAGTTCTTTCATCAGTAGCGTAACTGACTTCTAGTCCTGTAACTCCAGATCTTGTGAGCAAGGGGGCTTGGTCTCTGCTCCCTAGAAAATAAAAGTAAAACAACCCATTACAATTTAGAAGGAATTCCATTACTACAGTCAACAGTACTGCATTAGAATAAAACATACAACTGAAATATGGAACATAACTTATTTTTATCTTTAACAATAATAATTACCACAATTAATTCCTCTAGGGTGGAAAAGGTTATTCTTTTCACTTTGTAAAATGTTACCATAGTGGTAATCTTGCACAAATTCTCAGCTATAAGTAAGTTTGATTCCAGAGAAATGTCACCATTTTACATGTACAGGAGTCCAGCTATTAGAAAATTATTTTTAACAAGAAATATTAAAGGACCATAGGACAGCTCACACAGTGCTTTCATGCAAAATACATATTTTAATTGCAAGCTTAGAGTAGTGCTTTGCAAAATGCTTTACAGAACGAAAACGCTATATAACATCATATAGTTCTTTTTTCAGCACACTGCTAAGTTACTAATAGAAATGGAAAAACACGAGCAACTGCTCACTTAGTGCACATTAAGAGTGTCTACACTGATGTCTGAATAATATCTGAATTCATATGCATGCAGGAACTCAGCATTTGCCTTCCATAAAAAACTCCTCTTTAAAGGAATAATATGCAACACATACTGTCTTTCTGTTTTCCCTATGCAACAGATTGTCTTAATCAGAGATCTCACTATGCTGTGGATTTTAAAAACTGGAGTTTAAAAAAGGCAGTCTACTTTGACACATTCTCAAGATCTTGAGAATTAAAAAAAAAGTGTGCTTTCAGAAATAAATGTTAAAACGAGTATTGTGACTTACAAAGCAATAAGAACACAAAAAGGGGGAAAAAGGTGTAGCTCAATGTCAAGTCACTCCACAGGGAACTCAAAAAGTTCTAACCGAGAAAAGTACTGACAGCACACATCAAATAAAGCAAGGAATGCCACAACAACATTTAAACACATCATTTTGTTCTGCTAACAAAACCAGATCAGAACCTCTGTATTTTCAAACTATCACTGGACCTCTTTACAGAGAGCTTTTCCTTGATAAACTATCAGTGGCACACACCTAGGGAGCCATAGTGGCTACACTGTGGAAAAATCTCACTTCGTAAGGTCATGAAGATAATTTTTTTAAAAAGATAGTAACAAGCATGTAATACCAGAATAAAAATCACTGAGAATAATAAGAATTTAGCTTAACATGATATAATATCTACAATACTTTGAAAAATAAACTGGTAAAAGAAGAAGCTGTTGCCTTAATGCTAAATTTATATTTGGTAGGGTTTTGTCCACGCTTAAAATTTTAGACAGTATTTTGTGGTTTAATATACATTCACAATGCCAAAGAAACCCTGAAAGAAAGAGGACTACTTGGGGGGTTTTTTAGTTTGGTTGTTTTTTTTTTGTTTGGGTTTTTTTTTTTTACTAGCCTAAACCAGTGGTACTCAACCTTTAACAGCTGGAGAGCCACTTCTTTGTAAAATGGAGTTGTAGAGCACCATAAAAATCAAATATCAACAGTGTGATTTTTTTACTTTTTTTTCCCATCATGACACTTCAATGTGTGATGCTGCTGCCTCAACACCACCACACATTGATACATCACGACATGACACGTCAGCATCCTCTCTCCCAGCAGCATTCTGACTTCAATCCCTTCTGGCTGCTAGGAAGGAGTGGGGTGGAGGGGTGAAAGAGGGGCAAAAGGGCAAGTTTTTCCCCATTCTGCCCCACAGCTGCTGGGTGGGAGGTGATCTCTACTCTTACCTGTGGGGGGATCCCAGCAGCTCCTTTTCTTTCCCCCTATGGGAGGGGGAACTTCAGCGACTCCCACACTGCTGGTCCATTTGTCAGTGCTCCCCGCGCTGCCTGCTAGAGTGGAGCGCCGATCAGATGCCTACATTGAGAGCCGCTGTAGGGCCATGAAGAGCCACATCCGGCTCTAGAGCCACAGGTTGAGTATCACTGGTCTAAACAAAGCCAAAAAGGTACAATAGAATAAGGGCCCCTGTTTAGATCCTAAAAGGATCAGATAAAACCACAAAAATAACCCTTAAGTAAAATATCAAACATACTGTCTTGCTTTTAACATTTTTCTACTTGCAGCTATCCAGCAACTTGAGTAGGAAACTAAAGGCAGGTTTTCCTCTTTACACTTTTAGAACACTGCAGGAGCTTGTCCGCAAGTACGCAAACAGAGAGATTTTTGCACATGCTTGTGTTATTTGTGGTTTGCAGCCCATGCAATAGTTCTTTGGAAGATATAAGCAGGAAAACTCTATATTTAATATGGCCATTCAACAAGACAAAATTAAATGAGCTACATAGTAACATAGATACTCGATTACATTTTCCTCGCTACTGTTTGATTACAATGAAATAGCATTTTTGTAAAATATGTTAAGAAAAAAGAAATAGGAACCTTGGCTTGAGGGTGTCCTGTCTCTATCAATCACTATAGCACCAGTGATTTCTTTTTTATCAGTATTTGGCAGTGCTGTGTCTGATGAGATGCAATAGAATAAAGCACAGATCGGATCAAACTCTGGGTCTGGTTCCAAATCTCGTCTTGTTCGAGCATGTAACTCCATACTGATGAGGGTAAGGTGCTGGACCTACCAACAAATAAACACAGTACGTTAGTTTTGAAGGTTTCTTAAAAAAATTAAGAGTGGATTAGCAGTGCAAACATTTATATGGTCATATTATATTGCAACTAAGAGGTCACACCTGAAAATTAACAGAAGTGATTAAATATGCATCTCTGGATCTAATTTATTTTGAAAAACTCATAATCTTAGGAAAAAAACCATTAATCACTTAATACATTTTAATACTCAGCTATTAAAATTCAGTATTTGTTTCTGAGTACTATATTCTTCTACCAAAAGCAGCAAATATAAAAACCAGATAATGCTCAACTTCAACAATTATAAATTCATGTAACGTTTTCTAACAGCTTTGTACATTGAGCTGAATTACATTTCTGGACTGATCCAGAACAAAGAATCCCTCTTCATCTTTGTTTTCCTCTCCATCCCTCACCCAGACAAGCAAACAAGCATGAAGACTAAGACACTTACAGGAAGGCATGGAGAATGCCTAACTTTCCCTTTACTTGCATTTATGAACTTGCAGATCTCATTGCCACAGCTTTTGGGAGAATGGTTTACCTTAAGAAAATGCTAATCCCTGTATATGCTCAAGTTTTGACTCTACAATAAATATGTTAGTATTTAATACTGTTTCCACATTATGTCGTGGCTCTGTTGTCTTGCATAATATAGCTGACAATGTGGACTAATGGGCAGGTTGGAGGGAGTATGAGGGAAAAGCTACAAATATTTCTGTGCATGTAAGCTGCCCTGGGGGCAGCCTGAAGTCCTCTAGATTTGCATCCTAAATCACTACAGCCATTACTGAAGTGAAATTTTACTATCAAAGCTCTGTTTCCATCTCCTGCAAGATCACTGGCTTCTTGTGGTTTCTCCTATGTCATCTACTCAGCATGTACAGCTGCTCCCTTCCCATCTCATCTGCAACCTGTAACTGCAAACAGCTAATTCCAAGGCATGGGAGTGCTGACTGGCTAGGAGCACATATATATACGCCAGTTAAGAACCAAACACAGCAGTACTGTATTTACATAGCTTCCCTTTCTCCAGCACCAATTCTGATCCTTTTTCCCAGACCAACCACTGATCTACATGAAGTATACAGAGACTTTGAGACAGGCATCATCTTGTTGAATGTAGTAGAAACTGGCCAACAGGTTCAGAAGGTAACAAGAAGAGAGGCCAAGAGAGCCTGACTGAATGATGCCAAATGCCTCATTTCTCAAGGGAACAATCCAAGAAAGTTATGGTCAACTAGTTTTTGAAGTAATGTTTTTATAGAAAACTTATTACTTCTTCATTCTGATCTTTCCCTTATCTTTCTCAACCAAATACTGTGAAATGTAGTTCAATACTATTAAAGGCACTTGGAGATCAAGCTAAAACTAGCAGATCAACTACTTAAAGTGCAGATATTACACACTGATTAATTTTTAGTCAGGCAGAGACCAAGGAAGAAAACATTTTTAATTTCTGCCATTATAAAACCATCCTGATAAAACATAATTTTATAAAATGACATGTAATAATAAGTTACCTCATGCAAAGATTTTGCTTCCTGCAGGTTTTCCACACTGACTTTAAAACCATAAGTGTTATTTAAAGATGGTCCTTCAATCTGGGAAGTCTCTTTCTTTGGAGCACCGAGAGCAGCAAATTGATTCTTATTGGGAAGAAGAAAATAGTACAGGATAATATTGAAAAAAACACAGGTTGCTAAATTCATACGCAATATTAGATAACATACAATATTACATACAAATTTATCAAGGAAATGCAAATGCTACACTACAAATTACTGGGGAAAAAAAGCTTTCACTATCTCCTCGTATCATTGCAAAACATGGAAATAACAGTTGTTTCTTTCTGTCTTTTACAAATAATTTTAATGAAACCTCATAGTAAAGTAAGAGGCAGTTTGAAATACTTAAAAACACCCCAAACAACCAAAACCCCCCAAACCCTTCCAAAAACCCAACTCCATATATATTGGCTTTCTTGGAGGTCTGAGGACAAGGAAACCAGCAATTCTCTATTCTCTCTTGAGCAACAACTCATCAAAAAAACTGTTTCAGTCATTGTTTTTTAAGACACTAAATTAAGGGTACATTAAGTACCCATGTGAGATGGGTGAACACCAGTATGTAGAGAAGAAAAGACTACTGGGTTATTTCAGTAATGCACCTATTCCACCATTCTGTTTCCAACACAAGGAGCAGAAACACTGTTTAGAGAAAACACATAAGTGATTGTTTTATGCAATCCAATCCCTTTCTACTCTGTCACATACTCCTAACTGCCTGCACTGTTTTCAGAAAATGCTTAGAACGTTGTCTGAAAACTAATACACAAATACACACCTGTCTGTGTGTATATAGGTACACTCACATAACAAAGGGAAATCACGATAGAACTTTAAAAGGATGTTGTAATTCAAGAGGAAAACAAACATCCTTACATGGTGTCTCTTTGGTGTTTCCTTAGTGTCACACTGCTCTTAAACACAGAACTCTCAATCTTCAACTTACACCTATTCCCCACACATTAATCTCATGCTTTCTTCCTAACTTTAAGTGTGCTCAGATTCTACAATTGTACTCTACCATTTACAATGTTTTTTCAAGATCTTAACAACAAAAGACAAAAACAGGAAAGAAGATAATATGAATGTGTATGTGTGGCAGAGTGAAAATACATCTGCACATAAAATCTTAATTTACCTTCATTTGTGTGGTTAGAAGTACTCTTCGAAGACCATCAGTATTAATTCCCCTCTTGTGGTTCAGTTTCTGAGCTTTTGGCTCTGTAAACATATATGAGTGCAAAACTACTTAACCTCAATAGTATTCTCTAGGCATTAAACAACATGCTACAAACAACCAGAAGCATTTGGTGACTATTATAAATATTATATATAAGCAAATACAACTTTATTTTTTGTCAAATCCAAAGTCCAACTTTTACAATTTGGTATTTATGGACATTTAGGAATGTATAGTATGAGGCCAGTAAGTTACCAAGCCTCACATGATTATCATCTTGAACACTGCAATGTTATTCATTCTCTACTATGCTTGGAAAAATACAAGCAATATAATCAACAAGATTACAAAATCCCCCAAATAAGCAATACTTCTAAATTAAGCTTTTAATCAGCACTTCAGAGTTCAGATACTAAAGAACATCAGAAAGCAAATGTGTGTTCTACTTCCAGACTTTTAAAATAACTCAATAGCTACTTTAGCAATAATGCACAGGTCTTTTCCTTTCCAAAACTATCTTTAAATGTATTTTTGGGAGATATAATTCTTTTCTCATTATGTCAAAATAAATATAATATATTCAGATTTTTTTTTGGTGTATCATTAGAATCACTTAATGGATTTACCTGCACATAAGGGAGTAAACCTAAGAACTTCAGGTATTCCCTCTTGGCTTTTTCTCTGCACAATGGGTGTACTATGTAGGCAAACGGATTCAGAATTTCCAGGACCTTCATTAACTGGAAATGGAGATGTGTCAAAGGATGTCCTAATGTCCTCTTGGGTTGATGGAGAGTTTTGTGCACTTCCCACACCTACTACATCATTTCCTTCCACAGAAGACAAAATAATATCCTGATTTTTCCACTCTGTGTCTTCTGTGTTGGACTGCTTGGGATCTGGAGACGCTACCTGCTGCCAAGGAGGAAGTACTGGAGAATCTGGGGAACTGTAACTGACATAATAATCTTCTTCCTCCTCCTCCTCCTCCTCCTCCTCATGTTCTGGTGCTGAAGCAGTAAGTGCCTTGCTTTCACACGATGTTTTATTAGAGTCAGTATCATTTTTAGTACTAACAGAAGTTCCTATAGCGCTTATAGACTTATCACAGGTTTCCTTCGTGTGTGTTTTTGTATTTTCTGCCACAGAAGCAGGAGAATTCTTTGTAGGCACAATAGGTCTTTCATCTTCCAGGCTAGATACATTTAAATCTTTAGCTACTTTTATTACTTCTATAGATTTCTCTTCAGACAATACTGCAGAGCTGAAATTCTCAGCTGCCTTTGCCAGCTCAGCAGGATGATTCTTAGGCAATTTCTTGAAATGTTCATACTCTTCTTTGGCATGAAGCCATATCTGAACTTGTTGTTGGCTTGGAGCACACTTGCATGGCATTATGACTATTTTTTTGTCTTCACTAGTTTTATGGCTATTACTTTCTCTTTTATTAACAGCTGAGTGACCATGAGGAGGAGATCCTGGTCTAGGACTTTCTGTCATTGCCGAAAATGCAGTCTTCCAGAGTCGTAGGCCTTCTAATGAGAAGTCGCCCTCAAACTCAAGGAGGTCATTTGGAAGTCTAGTTTCCACCGTGAGAATCCGCCCTCCAATCTCCCTACGAAGAAAATAGTTTGAATTACTGGTTTTCTCTAAACAACACTGCAGGCAGTCCTCAAGATGCCAGAAAAACAGCAGAGTCCTACTAACTAGTTTTCTCAGTATGCAATTCCTGTGGACAGTATCTTTATTTTACATACTCTCTCTCTATATATGTATCAGATGGGATCTTTCATGCACCTGTGCCACATAACAGCATAAAACTGTTTACAGGAATAAATTAAACTTAATATAATCACAACCATATGTAGACAGAAATGCATTTAACACAGTACCTTGGCTTTTCTGGAGCATCCGAAGGATTGCTGCAAAACGGTTCCTGATAAACTGTTTCTGCAAGATCATGATCCAGCAAAGTTGCCATGATTTCTTCACGACTAGGTGGGGACATGAGAGGCTTGAGAATGTGAGCAGTACGAGGTGTAAAACTTCCATTCTTTGACTGTGAGGGAGAACTGGTTGATCTTGGTGAGCTATCCGGAGTTGGAGTTAATGCCTCATTGTTTCTGGAAACATGCAATTCTAAATCCTCAGAAGCTGCATCTATAAGTTCACCATCAGGTGAAGACAATATGGATGTGAAAGAGGTATTAACTGAATCAAGTGGCTGACAGGGTCCAAAAGTGGTTTCTTTCCTAATGTGGCTTTGAATCCAGTCTGAGCTTGTTGGCTGAGAAAGGCTAAGAAATCTCTCTTTATTTACTGTATTTCTATTCAATTTGAATTTTTCATTTAAACAGACCTCAGTCTCTTGAGTACAAGAGGTGTCAATAAAATTAGATCTAGAAGTTGAAGAATGAATGTTTTTCCTCCATTGACTATGGCAGTGGTTCTCATTACTATCTAGTGAGGTTTTCTCAAAAAGCTCAGGGCTCAGGGAACCCGGTCGTATCCACTGATTTGTGCTTGAAGAATGCTGCTTTTCCTCCTCGGATTTTTGGTCGTTATGACACAGAAAGTCATTTTCTGTTGTTTGCCCAGAACCAACATCTTGAACTGCATCACTCAAGAATTTCTGGGGCAAATTTTGATCTGCTGGAACAAACTGGCTTGCAGAATAAAAACTGCAAAATCCAGTTTGCCCTATAGTATTAATATCAAAATTGTAATTGTGGTCTGGAGATAAGCTATCTTCAAGTGAGTAGCAGCTTTCAAAACCAGGGTCTGAAAAAAAAATAGGGCTGTCATCAGATACAGAGTGATCAATGCGACCAGTGATCTGCTGGCTTAAAGATTCCATTTTTGACAGTTTTGCTGTTTTCTCTTTAGGTTTTGTACTCCTGGGAGCACGAGATTTTCTTGATGATGTGACTGACCGTAACCTTTTGTTGGCTTTATTCTGCTCCAGAGGGCATGGTACACTCCTGCTCAGCTGTGGTTTATCCAGCAACAACTCCTGTGCAGCATTGGCATTCTGAGCTTTCTGCTGTCTCTTCTGGAGCAGCTCTTTCAAAACAGCTAGGCCAGACTGTCCTTCACCAAATGCTGACGGGGCCACTATATTCCTGTTTTTATACTGGGAGATGGGTTTTGGTTGCATGGTTGTTTCTGACAGAGACCTTTGTTTTACTGTTTCAGGTTTGAAATGTGACATATCCAAAATAAATCCTCTCTGTTTTTGATCCCAATTTAACTGTTTCACTGGACTCTTCAAAGATGTTACAAAGCAGTTCTTAGGCAATGGAAGTGGCCCAGGGCTTTCTTCAGACGGCTTAAGAATAGAAGAACAAGGATCAGAATGCTTGGATGCCTCTGGTAAACAAAAAACCTGCTGTTGATTGCTGTCTTTACAACGCAAATAGTTAGTGGCATGTAACTGATCCATCTTTGCTGTGTCCAAAGAGTCACGAGCTTCATTTAATTTCCCAGCTGGTGGTAAATATCTGCTTTGCAAGTTTTTTATCTCTTCGGCTTTTGCAGAAGCCTTATCTTTAGAGATGTGTGCATTCTGTGGTACGTGAGCTGAGTGATTAGATGGATCGAATACGTTTTGAATGAGAGCAGAATCCTTCATTCTAAATATAGCACTTTGAGTCCTGGGCCTTTGAGAACTCGTTTTTGGTACTTCCCTTGCAGATGCCACAGGAGTAGATGTGAAAGATGAATGAGGGTCGTCCCGTGGAGCAAGCAAACACTGTGTGTCTACAGGCTTATCGATTTCCATCAATGAATGAAAGCAGCCTGATGAATTACCCTGGGCATCAGCTGCTGAAGGGAGCTGTGCTGAGGGTAGATATCCTG